>NC_135328.1:161426611-161729642 GCF_023851605.1 Tamandua tetradactyla
AATGTAGCTCCATCCCATAATGTCCCAAAAGGAAATTCCCATAATGAGCAGTGTTCAGTACAGAAAAAGGATTCAAAAAATGCCTTTTCACTGACTCATTAAATCACTTGCTCACAGTCTCAGCTTAGCCATACTATACTTGAGACCCACGGAGGTCTTATTTTCTCAGGTTGCCAGACTTTTCTCCATGCAATTCCAGCTGACTGGACTCTCTCTGCAAGCTACCACAACCCCTGTGCCTAGCTCCAGTTCATCCATCAGCCCCCAGACTACAATGACCTCCTCAAGACTCTACCACATACTAGCTTCATGAGGCGAATCTGGCCTGCTCCTACCTGCTCAAAGAGGAATAATACCTTCCCCACTGAACTGCTTGTAAAATTAATCACTTTTTTTTAAGTGCCTACCCCCACAGACAATGTAAATTTTCTTTTCCTTTATTCTAGGATTTCTTAACAGCATCTAGAGCTAAGTACATAAAATCCAGACTTCATTAATTTTCTTTCCAAAAACCAAGTTTAATTGTCATAATCATCTGAAAATACACTGCTACCACTATAACTCTACAATTTACCAAAAACCATCTGACATATAATACAGCCATCAACACCATTTGATAGACAAGAAACTAAGGCCCACAATCGAAGTGAATTGCCCAAGATCAAGCAGATAGTAAGTGGAAAGATGGGGTGAAACCTCAGCTGCTTTAACCCCAAATCAAATATTCTTGCCCAACTGTCCAGTTGCTGCTTCCCAGGACATGGGAGGTGCTCGGTAAATACTTGCACAATGATTCACTCTCTTTCTCAGGTCCATGGGCTTGCCTCTGACTCCCAGCCAAGGCCAGACTACATGGCTTCATGCTAAGACAACTGCAATAGACTTCACTCCGGTCCCTGATTCTCTTCTCTTCTATCTTAGGGTCATAGAATTCCAGGGGCATGTAGACCAGTTGTTCTTCAATGCCCAGCCATGGACTGGTGCTAGCCCATGACCAACAATTTTCACCAATAATTAGTGAAGTAGTAATAATAATGATAATTAAGATAACAATAAATAAAAAAACCTAATTAGTAATAAAATTACAAAAAATTAATTGGTGAAAGGAGCAAGAGGTCTTACTTCCTAATAGATTGCTTTGCTTTACTTGGGCAAGCTCCAATATTCTTTACTTGGAGAATTACTGGGAGAAAAGGTCTATTCTGTGCCATACTGAGACCCTTTTAGCAAAGCCCTAAAGTGAAATAGAGGCCAGTAAGGCAAAGCTGGTTACTCAAGCAGCTCTCTAACTCCCTCTAAATGTTTCCTCTTCTTGCAGTTCTGAGTCAAAGACACTGACCACTGAAATTGCGAAGCCTGGAAGCCAGACTAAAGCAGTTTCTTGAGAGAGTATGGGTATGGGAACTGATGGGGCCTTTAGAGTTGAGATCAGACTCTCTTTTATTACTGAGATCATTCATAAGTTTTACCTAATCCATACCCTCTCCATGCAGAGAGGATTCAGAGTGACACTGGCTTTAATGGGGATTCCTGAGTCATCTTATTATTCAACCAGCAGGATGAAACCAGCCTCTCATGAGGTCTTACCTGCAGAAGTACTTCCTGGACCCCTGGGTTTAGAAGCGGTAAGAAGCTAGTTCAATCATTTATTCATTCTTTTTAACTACATGTATCTAAGGGAAAGCAAAGGGGAGGAAGAGGCCAACTCTTTAAGAGGTAGCTACAGTGCAATGGTAACACAGACAAAGGAGGGATGGAAGGAATTGGTGTAAAGGAGGAAATCTTAGAATTCACCTAGTCTCAACGATGAATTGTGTGTCTAACTGTGTGTCTAACTGTGGGTATCTAAAATCTAGACAAATTTGATAACTTTTAAATTCTGGGGTTCATATTTAGCTTAACAATTTAGGTGAGATGAATGTATTATCTAGGAGTAGTAACTTAAATTATGGGAATTGGTTCTGTCCACCTAGGTGTCTCATCTGTAAAGAAGCCAGAAGAACCCTGCCTGATAATGGCTAGAGTTTGACCAGCTAGCCTTTCCAACTCCTTTTTAAATCCATTTGCTCAAGTCAGAAAGCTTGGGTTTAGCAGTTTTTTTAGGGAAAGTAGTGCCAGAGATCATGGAGTCAGTAAGTGGTAATCTACTTAACTCCCTCCATCCTCAGCTTCTCCAACTGCAAAGTAAGTGACACACCTACTTCATAGTAATTTCCTAAGAATTAAATGAGATAGCAGACTAAAAATCACACAGAGATATTTAATAAATTCTAGTTCATGTGTTGATCATGTTTGTATATAGCAATAAACTATATACCTGACTATAACACCTGAACTCTAATCTATTAAATATCTCAGAAAGGTAAAGAGCTTTTAATATTTCAAACTGCTTTCACAAATGTAATGATGTTTCAATTTACTCAAAAGTATATATAAAAAAGGATAAATTGATAGATAGAAGGAGGGTTAGATGGATAAGATTGATATATAAAAGATAAAGCAGGTACAGTAAAATGTTAATGGTAGAATCTAGATGATGTTCTAGATGTTGAAAACTTATTTCAATTTTGATAAAATGTTGTGGGGGAATGACTTTCACAGCCTCTTCTCCTTGGTCTTAGACTTGGGAGCTCCTTGAGAAAATAAGACAATCCTAACTTCCTCCCTTTCTCTCCATCACTTGGCAAGGTGCTTTGTGCAATAGTAGTTATCAGTCAAAAGTTTGTTTCAGTGATTAAATGAATATGTTGCCAAAACAGAACAGTTATTCTCATTTTAAATATAACAGGAAAAGAAAAATGTAAAATCAACCCAGATGTTCAAAGAAATGAGATTTTCTTACACTTCCAAAAGAATCCTTTGCTTTGTTCTTTCCTGGTTTCTGACCAGCCTCTACCCTTGCCTCTATCAATGAGTATCTACTCTGGGCCTCCAGACATCCAACACAATAACTACTTCAATGAAGTCAATGGTGCTAATGAGTTACTATATCATGACATGTTAAATGCATAGTCTTATCTAGTGAGTTCTCTAAAGATAATATTTTTCCTCGAAAAGGCATGACCTCTATTTTAGCCAGTGTGAGAAAAGAATTTTGTTCCAATTTAGTTTTACCTTAAATCATACCATGTAGGCATGAGAGCAGCCTAGCTTAGCAATGTTTTTCTCATCTCTCTGGTTACACTGAAAACTCCAAAAGCTGCTAACACCCCAACACAGCAGTCAGGACAACTGGCAACAAATACAGCTGAACATATGACCTTTAGTGCTACAGTTTTAAGTCTGGCCCCTAGCTAACCAGGAAACATTTGTCCATTTAACAAATATTTATTGATTATGTTTTCCATGCCAAGTGTTGTGTTTGGCTCTGAGGATACAATAGGAAGGTATGAATAAATAGATTTGGTGCCTTATATAGATTTGGTATAGAAGGTATGAATAGATAGATTTAGCCCTTATGGAGCTAAGAATTCATCAACCCAAATGAAAAAGGAAGGTGACACAGCAGAAAAAACAAACAAAAAAAGGATATATTGGGGTGGGAGGGGATTTAGAGTCAACAAATCTTCATCCGGACCAGTCCTGATACCTGAGAGTTGCAGACAAGGTATTTCATCTCTTTAAGACTTACTGTATTTATCTATAAAATATAGAAAAGAGTAATATTTACCTCACAAGGTCATGTCACAAATCAAATTAAAAATATGTTTAAAACATCCGGGAGTCATAAAGTAAACCACAAAAAAGTGAGTGTTATAGTAATAGCTGGCATTAATTAAATGCTGCTAGGTATCAGATTAAGTTCTATTTTTTTTTAAGTCTGCATTTTAAAATTACTTCATTGGACTATAAAATTAAAGAATACAGTGCATAATGCATATCTGTCATAAATCAAAGAAACAAATACAAGGATGATAACAAAGTAGATTCATTGTCCAGGTAAATGAAGGTAGGCAATTTGCCTCAATATGCCATAGATTAGTTACAAACCCAATTTATGGACAGATGACCCAGGAGAGAAAATCCACAACAGATGCTTTAAAAACAGCTGATATGTATGAGACTGATGAGTCATTATATTGATATATCTTTTAGTCTCTAGTATTTTAGATCAGCTAGAGGTAAATACTTAAATTGTAGAATTGTAATCCATAACAAACTCTGAAATCTGTTCTACAACTAATTGTTGTGATATGCTTTGAAATTTACTAGTTTTTTTGTATATATATTATTTTTCACAGAAAAGAATAAAAAGTTGACCGTGATGATAAATGCATAGCTATACTGATGATATTGTGAACACTGTACACTTTGGATGATTACATGGTATGTGAACATATAATATATATCAATTAAAAAATAATTAAAAATAGCTGATAAAACTATCCACATTGGTCAAAGGCTGGGAGAAATCTGGTCAGGAACTCAAGAAGATCCTGGTATAAACCTTCTGAAGAGCGGCATTTTGATCCAGTAGATGAGTCTTGGGGTAGGAGAAAGCTTCTTAAAGGGGTTATCCACATCAGGAGTCCAAAGACTCAGAGGACAGGCCCAGAGGAGTTACTGACTCAATCTTGAGCCTTCATTTCACATACACAAAATAAGCTATGATTCAAAATAACAGGACTGTAGCCAATGGGTAGCTCTGGGGTGGAAAGGAGTGGTAATTCTCCAAACTTCCTTTTCCACAATAGGAAAGAGAAAATCAACTTATGCCCTGAATGTCGTGGATCTTTACAGTGGAACAGAAATAATGACCAGCCATATCCAACAATCAAAAATGGTACAACAGATGGCTTAATAAGTTCATCCATTCATCCATCTATCAAAATATTTACTGAGTTATATATGTTAGATGTTAGGCAGTATATTAGATACAAACTTCTAAATAACCATAATCTGAAGAAGAAATCATACAATAAATTTTAAGAGGTTTTACTAAATGAAAACAAAACTTAGCAAGTTGAAGTGTAGAGGATGCAGCTAAAGCAATATTTAGAGGAGAATTTATAGCTTTAATTACATCTATCATAAAAGAAAAAGATGTCTCAACCCAACAACCTAACTTTAAGAAATTAGAAAAAGAAGAGCAAACTAATCAAAAAGCAAATCAGATGAAGGAAGTAACAATGGTTAAGAGCAGAAATCAATGGGGGGGGGGAGAAAAAACAATGGAGATAATCATTGAAACCAGAAGTTGGTTCTTGGAAAAGATCAACAAAATTGACACACACACCCCCTTAGCTAAATAAACCGAGAAAATGAGAGGTAAGGCACAAATTACCAAAATCAGGAATGAAAGATGGCACTTTAATTAAAATCCAATTCTGGTGAATTAAAATATTTAATGAAATACGAGCAAATTTTAAAAATATGCAGGATGTTCTGTGGTGGACAGCTCCAGTGGAGCTTTTGCATTTCTATATTTTCTGTTTGTATTAATATTTAATTCTTTTGACTTTGTTTCTTTTGTGTAGAGTTAAAATGGCACATTTAGAGTTAAAACTAGCACAATCGATTACACCAGTGAAGCCATCTGGGACATGCTTTCCTTTGCGCAAGATTTTCGTCTCTAATTCAATCTGTTTATTTGTTGAAATAAATAAGACATGGTACAGGGTAAATTCCAGGGTAGAGACAACAGAGGATGCCATAGGCGAGACAGAACAGAAACCTACTCAACATTAGATGGAGAAAGTCAAAGAAGGCCTCCTGGAGGAAATGATGGCTGAGTCTTAAAGAATTAGTACACGTTTTCCCAGTGAAGGAACAATGTATTATAAATTGGCCAAGCAAAAGGGAAAAACTTGAGCAAAGACACTGTGAGAATATGGGTATGGAATCAGAGCCACTGACCAAGAAATTTGTCATCTGGCAAGTCTTTTCATTTCTCTAAGTATTTTCTTATAAGAAGAGTAATGATGGATTCCTTGAACAAATTCACACAGCCTGGGTCTCAAATTTAAATGCCTGCAGGGGTCCAGCTGGAAAGGCAGAAGGTAAAGCAGGCTGGGTGGGGTCTACTAGAATAAAAGGAAGAACACCTGTGCACTCTAAAGGGGGCAGTCCCTACTCAGCTCCAGCGAAGTCCTTCTACGTGGGAATATGAACCCAGTATTGCCAGGCACTTTCATTATTTTTTCTAGAAAAGCAGAAAATCTGGATATTTGTATGAAATCTCTTCTTTAAAAAATGTTAGAAACTAATTTTTTTTTAATTCAAACACAGAGTGGGTAAAACAAAACCCATCTGTGGGCTACCAGGCTGCAGCTCTGGCATGTAGGAATAAATGAGTGTCCCTCTAAGGGCATGGAATGAGTCCAGGAGCGGAAGGCAGACAGGACCTGGTGAAAATCCTGGCGCTACCATTCGTGTTGTGCAGCACTGGGAAAGCTACATAAACTATCTGAGTTTCGCTTCCTCATCAGTAAAATGGGATAACAAAACTTCATCACTGAGGGGCTTACATAAAATGCTGCCCATGAAGCCCCCAGTACAGTGCTTTTTAGGAAAATAAACAAAAGAAGAAAAAAAAAATCCCTTGCTAAATAATGGCGTATTGTCAACCAGAAAGACTAGTTATGACCAGAAGATTATTTCTGTTTAGTGGAAACTTACTAAGAAATCACAAAAGCATGAGCATTGTGCAAACTATTCCAACCATGTATGGTGTCCCATTATTACTATTTCTTATGTACATAGTGAGTCTTTTTTTCCATACCAATAATCTCTTAAAACAAATGCATTTTTAAGTCTGTATGTTCAATCTTGTAACTTTTTTCCCTTTAATATCATTAGCATAAACCTTATAGCTGCTATACAAATATTATTTATTATCAAGTCAGCATATATGCCAAAGTGATTTTTTTAAGCCATAAAACAGGTCATGTCCTACCCATGCTTAAAACCCATCAAGATCCCACTGCCCGTGGAATAAATTCAGATTCCCATCCATAGCCTCCAAGGCCATGAGAGATCTGGCCCTTGACCATTTCTTCTATCACCTTCTATCTCTCTGCCTTGCTTATACAATCCCAGCAGCCTTTCCTGATGGCATGAAGTACTTGCCTCTCCGCAGTGAATTTGCTGTTCCCTCTTCCTGAAAATATCATCATTCCAGTCAAATAAAAACTCTCAAGAAAGTCTCATGCTGACCAGGCCAAATTTGCTGATTTGTGTTTTTCTTTCATAGCACTTTCCAGAAAACAAAATCAGTTTGTATATATATTTGTTTCCTTATCTATTTTCTGCCTAGGGGCTTGCCCAGGGTCCTCATCTGGCTTGATCATCTTGACATCCCCAATGGCCAAACAGTGCCTACCAAATAGAAGACCCTCACTCAGTATTTAATAAACGAAAAAATAAACCCACCACCCATCGTTGATGACCTCATATCCTCCTGAAACCATCATGCATTAATCAGGCACAGATTTCTTCCCTGAACTAGTTTATGTGAAACCTGCATGGCAAATACTTGAAGAGGTAGTAAAGGTAACAATGAAGAGCCCATGATCTAGACCTGAAATGTCAAGATTCAAAGCCCAGCCCTGTCATATTTTTGCTGAGCAACCTTGGGCAAGGTGATTAAACTCTCTGTGCCTGTTTCTTCTTCTGGAAAAGATAAGTACTTTATAAGGTGGTTCTGAAAATTAGATGAGTAAACATAGGAAAAATACTTAGAAAAGTGCTGGGTAGATAGTTCTAGGATAGTAGGTACTCAGTAAATTTTAGGGGAAACAAGTAGATGGTAGTCAGCAAAGCAACCTGCTTTGCAGCTCCAAGTTGGCTGCCTTTTGGTATAGATGTTATAACACATATGATATGAATGATTCAAATAAATGAATTACTGTGCAAATATGCTTGTACTCTTCCACTGTCTATTTTCTATGACTGTCTCTGACAACTTCGTAGTGTTTTTAGGTACTTTCCTTCGATATTAGCCAAACAGGAAAACATACCACTCAGGACGGTCAGATCCATGAAATAAGATACACCTCAAAATTCTTCTCAATGGCAATATTACTGAAATGTGCCATCAGCAAAGGAATTTTTTTAAACAAAATGCAAGTGAAAAGTAAACTACTATTTGAATATATACTGTATAAGCAATTTTACAAATACGTAACTAAATTCTTACATAATTTCACAAAGCCAAAGTCATTCCCATTTTACAGATAGGTGCATGGAGACTCAGAGAAGTTGATTCAGCTTGTTCAGAGTGACACAACTGATAAGTGGTGATAAAGATTTAAATACAGATGTATTTGGCTTCAAATATTGTATTTCTTTTCGTTGTTGCTACATAAGTGTTATCTCCCCAGAGTTCCTCAGTATCTAGTATAAGCTCATTGCTAAGTCTTACTGAATGTAGATGAATAATATTACACCCTTAAACTGAACTTAAGCCAAAATACTGAAATAAGAAAGTCTATAGCTTCCACCATGTTGCCATAAGAGAGAGAAACAGACAGACAGACACCAGTGGGGGGAACAATAGTGACACTTCAAAGAAAGGAACTGACGTTGTTCCTTTCCACAAAGTTTCAAGATGAGAAGAAATTTTAGGGTAAGAGAATAATGTTATTATATCATGAAGAAGAATGAAAGAACAGGATAAGACAAGCCAGGAAAAATGAGAGCGACAAACCTCTCCCACTAGAGAAAGGACTAGAACCAACTTTTCTTGCCTCTACCAGGGTTTTTTTTTCTTCTCAAAAGTTCCTACAGCAAGGCGCTCAACTGACACCTTCCACAGCCAGCAGGAAGGGGTACTTCAATAAACTACCGTTCCAGGCATCTAAACTTCAAGGTTCCCCGGAAGAATCAACATACACTGGAAAAGAGACCTTAGAACCATTCAGAGAAACATTTATTCATTTTCTCAACTGTTATCGGGAAACAAAAAAACAGAGCGGAACATGCACTGGGGAGATGGGAGGGGTGGACATATTTTTTTAACTCATCAACAAAAGCACTTGACATTCCAGCCAGTTGGTTCTAGAACTTCGGAATGAACAATGAATATTTCAAACTATAAAATGATTACTTTCTGCTTTGCTGACAACAGCAAAAAGAGGAAATGAGTTAAAAGATGGATTGGAATATCTCCATCCAGCCCCTACAAGCCACGTTAATTATCTTCCATTAACATTGGCCTGTCAAGATCGGCATCAGCCCGTTAACTTTCTTGACCTTCCTCAGTCTGCACCTTGTTACCCTACAATGTTTCATGTTTATAAAGATAGGAGACTCCAGCTGCTCTAGTCTGACAGAACTTAATTTACATTTGGCCTTCATTAGGATGAGAGTCAGAATCATTGAGACCAAATGGAAAAGCCAGACTGCTGGGGGTTATGAAAAATTCAAATGGCATTTTTCCTTTTATCTGACAGTTCTTATTAAGGAGACATACGTCAACCTGAAACACATAAACCTTAAATGTAGAGGACATGATTAAAATTCCATATTGCAGGACTAGGACCTGGTGACTTTGCCCGAGAGCTCAGGTGGCCCTAGAACAACTCTTCTAAGTCTTCCAGGGAGTCTGAACGCAAATTTCTGCTCAACTCCCTCTGAGTTCTGATTCCAGGCTAAGGACAAGGAGCACATGAGTGACAGCAATACTGAAGTAAGCGGTCAGCTCTGACTCTTCCATATGACTCATCACTCATATCTAATCAGTTTCAATGTCCTTTTGATTTTATTGTCTAAAGATTTCTGGAACCTATCCTCTCTCCATCCTACAGTGCCTAATTTAAGCCTCATTAGTTTTCACTTGGAGTACTCCAACAGCCCCTTATGAGGTCATTAGAATTATTTTTTAACTCTTTATTGAGCGCCTACTTTGTGCCAGTCATTTGATTTGGGGAAGAGGCACAGCAATAAACAAAACAGACATGATCTCCATTCTCTTTTAGATTATAATGGTTGTAGGGGGCAAGCATTATATAAATCATACAAATTGCCATAATATTACAACGTATGAAAGACATAACGAAGTAAAATAAAGAGTGCAATGACAAGAGACTTCTGATTTATTTGAGGATCAGGAAAGGCTATTTTAAGGAAGTGACATTTAAGCTGAGACCTAAGTGATGAGGAGGAGACAGTGACAGTGGTGAGTAGAGGGAAGAATATTCTGTTCAGAAAGTATAGCATTATCAAGATCAGGAATCAGCAACCGTTTTCACTAGTGGGCCAGATAGTAAATATTTACAGCTTTGCAAGCTATACAGTCTCTATTACAAATTCTCAACCCTGCCACAGTGGCACAATAGCAGCCATAGACAATACTTAGACAAATGGCCACGGCTGGGTTCTGATAAAATTTTATAATGGACAAAAAAAATGTTAATTTCATATAATTTTCACACATCACAAATTCTTATTTGTCTTTTGACCTTTTTCAGCCATTGAAAATGTAAAAGCCATTCTTAGCTTACAAGCCATCCAAAACTAGGCAGCAGGCTGTATCAAACTCAAGGTTGCAGATCCCTTGTCAAGACTCTCAAGTGGCAAACAAGTGGCTATGTTTGCAGAACTCTGAGTGAATCCCTACAAGATGGATCAAAGCAGCAAGGAGGTGAGGGACACAAAGTAAGACAAGAGGGGGAGGTAAAAATAATACTAAATGCCTCCTCCTTGACCACGTTAAGAATTTTGGAATTCTTCCTAAGAGTAATGGAAAACTGTTGACGCTATCATCTGAGGGATAAGAAGATTCTAGTACTTACACACACACATTTTCTCAATCCTAATCCAATCTTCTTATCTCTGCTAGAATTACCTAATTCTACCCTTGCTAAAAAACCATCAACCAATCTCTACCACCAAACAGGTCCTAAACAGAGCCCAGGCTACTTATTTGGCCTCACCTACTATACCCATTTAAGCACCCTGATGAAAGAAAGGAAGGAGGGAGGGAAAAAGGAAGGTAAGAGAAGACCATCTTAGAAAGTCACAGCCATTGCCATTCAATTTAGAACTTATTTTCAATGAGCTTTATTTAGTGTAGTTTGATCTCAACTGCAAAATGGTAAGGATTCTGGGAGGTTCATACAAACACAGATTTAGATCTTCTGCAATATATGGCCTGGGCTGTTCACATAGCAGGTGCTCAGTAAGGCCCTGATAATGTACCAATGATGATCCACCCAATCCTCCTTGCTTAACTCTACAATTCTTCATTACAAGTGGCCAGGAGGACAATATATTCAACCCATTTACTTTATTGTAACAAGTTTAGGCTAGCTTGAAGAACACCACGGTCCTCATTCCCCGCCCCTCAGAGGTGAAACACTTCACAGTAAGAATTTCAGTACAGCATGACCAGATGGAATGAGCCAAGATTATGGGGCCTAGTAGAAGAGGCTTTAAATCCTGGCTCTACCATGGTGAAGTTACATAATCTCTCTCTCAGCCTCAGTTTCCTATGCTATCTACCAGGCAGAGCTTGTTAGAATTAAATAAATTAACGCCTATAAAACCTATAGCTGAGAATGGGGGTGATATGATATTGGCTCTATATCCTGATATGTATTTGAGCCACAGGAATGTATTACTAACTGATCAAGTCAGATTCCCTTATATTATGGGTGGAAAAAATGATAACTCGGATGAGAATTGCTTTGCACAAAGTCACATGATGTATTTCGGGGTTAGATCCCTGAAACTACCTACTCCTAAGGCACTCCATGTTTTAAAACTCTTAGCAACTACAGAAGGATTTCTTCAAATTAAAACTAATTAACAGCAGAGCTCAATATATAAAGCAGATAATAAGACAAGCCTGTTTGTCTATTGAAGCCCTTCTTGTTTAGCCCCTTTCATCGGCAGCTGAAACTCTCCCAACCTCGTACAATTAGAGTAACTGAGGAGTCCACCCCTAAAACCTCAAATCACACTAGGTCTTACTCTCAGCTGGATTCCCTCCTGTCCAGACCACCTAGGGGTTTTCAAGTCCCTGAGGTTCCGAAAGGACTTGAACTTTCCTCATACATCCATCTCTAATGGGAACCATTAAACTGACATCACCATTCTCCACACTTCAAAAAAGAGTCCTAACATCTGGAAATGGGAACCACATGCAAGTGCTTTGGACCAGAGATCACAATATCACTTGAGGATGTCAAGGTCAGGTGGTTTGAGAAAGGGATACCCTAAAATGTCAGTAAGAACAAAGATCAATAATTTAGAGCTAAAAGCCTATAGAAAAAGAAAGCTCTGGTTAGAAAATCTAGACTTCAATCCCAGCTCTTTAACTTTCTAATTGGAATGGTAATTAACCTCTCTGAACTTCACTAGATTACTGGTTATTAAGAGAATCAGTTTTGTAGTTCAGCCTTAGATTCAGATACGGACTCAGTCACATATATATTATGCTACTTTGGTGAGCTGGTGAATCTCTTTGAGCTTTAGCTTCCTTGCTTACAAAACAAAGACTATAAAACTTACCTTGTAGGAGTATTATTGGGATTCAAAGAGCTAATCTATGTAAAATACTAATAACAATACCTGGCTTGAGCTAAGCATTTTATTAAAACAGGAAGAACTTAACAGAAACCTAATCAATGAAATTGGATCAAACCTCCTCAGAGTGTTGTTGGAGAAAATCAAAAACAATGTACAGTTCCACAAAAATGGAATCTCTTAACTGTTACGATCATCTCCTTAATCCTATGCACTCACCTCTTTCAGCCACAGAAGCTTGGGGGCTTGCATCTCCACAGACATCACACCCCCAACGTACTGGAGGACACTGTGCTTGGTGTCATTGATCCTCTGGACCTGACTGACAGCTCGGTGGTCCAGCCACATGATTATGTTACGGTGAGAAGCCCCTAATAGAAACAAGAAGCAGATAAGGACCTACACATATTCTTTTCCTTCTAATTCAAGGGGGCAATTATGAATTACCAAAGGGGCAAAGCTATCTCTCTCTCTCTCTCTCTCAACTTCTCTTTTTCCTTTCCTATCCCTTTTTGTTCTAGAAAAACTTTTTTGATCACAGATTCAGGAAAAGAGCCTACGATATAAGTTAAAACACTATTTTGACTTTCCAAAAATTCTCTTCTTTAAATATGGACAAGTATTTCAGTGGTATAATATAACTAATAGCCACCCAATAGCTTTTATCTGCTATATTCCTACTTTTCCTAATCAATTTAATTAAAATTTGTTAACTTAGGTGTTTTTTCCTCATTTGGTTAGTCTGTTTGGTAAAGTAAAAAGCATATGAGCTTTGGAAATCAGACAGACCAAGAAGGGAATGTTGTCTCTTTCATTTACAGACAAAAATAGAGTAAGTTACTAAACTTGTCTTAGCCTCAGTGCCCTCATCTATAAAATGGGGATAACCTAAGAGCATACAAGGATTAACAAAGATCTTCGTTCACTGAAAGAAAGATAATGCACATAAAGGACATGGCAAGCACCAATCATCACATAATAGGCCCTCAGGAGGAGTAAACCACAAAGCATGGAATTTAAAACTGGCTGGAAAAGGAGGTCACTGCCCCCTTTGTATCTAACCTCTATCATCCTGCAGCCAACACAGTAAATGTCCCTTCCTCAACCTCTGTTAGGTCAACATGTAATGGTGGGAAGCCAACATTCCTTTTACAGTCCTCTTAGGAAGTCCTCTACCTCCTTGCATTGCAAAATGAAGAGAACAATCATGCATATGCCTGGGAAATTATAAGGGGGAAAACTAAACGGAAACCAAAGGGTTACTGAGCCAGGCACTTTTCAAAAGTTACTTAATTGCAAAATAAGAGAAACAATGACATAACTTTGCTAATGGCAAATGTTTATAAAACTTTCTGTGTGTGTCTCCCAAACCCTGTAGTATCATCTCATTTAATCCTTAACACAACCTTTAATAGGTGTTATTATCCCCATTCTCAATGACAAACTGAGACTCAGAAGTTTAAGGCATGTCCCATGTTTTACAGCTGGGAAATAAATGCATGATGTATGCTTAGAAACTAGATATATCTAGGGAATGGATAAATTAACTGGTGAAATGAATAAACTAAAGCTACACATATCAACCTAAATAATAATACCAGCTTCGATACTTTAAAACATGAAAAATATGTACTGTTTGTTATGAGTATATATATCATTATAAAACCCCCCAAACGATGTATTTGTAAACACCAACTACAGAAGAATTTTTAATTGTAGGGAGCAAAAGGGTGAGGGGGAGAGGAAGAGAAAGGACTGAAGCTTCAAATAGTTATTACTTAAAAGAGATCTGAGGCAAATATGGCAATTTCATTTGTTTATCCTCACTAGTGGATACAATAAGGTCTATTATTTTGTCTTTTCTTGCTCTTCCGTATCTTAAAAAAAGAACTTTGAAAACTAAAAAAAATAAAAAGTGAGTCTAAGAAAATATCCAAATGAGGTCATCATTTATTCTAATGAGTCAAGGACACAGAGTTTTCTTGACCAGGAAGATTTCTGGTCCCACAAAAGCTCCTCAAATGACAGTAATATTCTGCAGAATGAAAAAGCACAGGAGACCTTTCACAAGCCCAACAAAGGTTTCCCTTCAAAAACAGTGGTTCTATTGTGCAACAGATAACCTCTGGGTCTCAACCTTAGTTGCACGTTAATATCACCTGGATACCTTTTTTAAAAACTGATGTCTAGGGTCCTTTTCCAGAACAACTGAATTTGAATGTGTGTGTTTGCATGTTTGTGTGTGTATGTGCGCATGTGTGTGGACGTGTAGAGGGAAGACAATACCTGCACTGTTCCTTAAATATTGTATGGAATGTACAGCTGTTTCAAACCACAAACACCTGCTGCTAAACTTCCAACTGTATTAGAGACAGGCCAATAAGCTACTGATACCTCTGCATAAAGAGGCCCTCACAAAGCAGTCATGCAACCAATTCAATAAGTTGAGCCCTCGATCTTGGGGTTCAACCCTATGAAACTTATTCCTGCAAAGGAGAAGCTAAGTTTGCTTATATTCATGGCTAAGAGTCATTCCCAGAGAACCTCTTTTGTTGCTCAGACATGGCCTCTTTCTCTAAGCCAAATGGACAAGTGAACTCACTGCCCTAGCCCCACTATGCAGGACATGACTCCCTGGGGTGTAAATCTCCCTGGAAAAGTGGGACAGGATTTCTGGAATGAGACCCAGCATCATGGGATTGAGAAAGCCTTCTTGACCAAAAGGGAGAAGAGAATAATGAGACAAAATAAAGTTTCAGTGGCTCAGAGATTTCAAACACAGCTGAGAGGTTATCCTGGAGGTTATTCTTATGCATCATATAGCTATCCCTTTTTAGTTTATGATGCATTGGAGTGGCAACAGGAAGTACCTGAAACTCTTGAACTGTGTTCCAGTAGCCATGATTCTTGAGGAAGACTGTATAACTATATAGCTTTTACAATGTGATCATGTGATAGTGAAAATCCTGTGTGTGATGTTTCTTTTGACCAAGGTATAGGTAAATGAGTAGAAAAATAAGGAAAAATGAATGGATGAATAGTGGGGGGTTTGCTGGTTTGAGGCTATTATGTATCCCAGAAAAGTCATGTCCTTTATTCCTCATTCAATATTGCTGGGTAGAATCTTTTTTACTGTTTCCATGGAGAAATGATCCACCCAAATGTGGGTGGTAACATTTTTTTTTTACATAAGGTGACATTTTAAAGTATTAATTATCATCTATTTTCAGCACCCTGCAATAATGACATTCCTTTGTTCTTCCTCATGCAAAAACGTTTTTAAAATTTGTACATTGTACATTTCACTATTATTATACACTCGAGGCATTCCTAGATTATACCATCTCAATCTTTACCATCTAGCTTTCTTTCTGATTTCATTTATGCCCCCAGCCCTCCTCCCTCTACCATTCTCACATGCAGCTTCATTCAGTGTTTTAACATAATTACATTACTGTTAGGTAGTATTGTGCTGTCCATTTCTGAGTTTTTATATTCAGTCCTGTTGCACAATCTGTATCCCTTCAGCTCCAATTACCCAATATCTCACCCTATTTCTATCTCCTGATGGTCTCTGTTACCAAGGAAATATTCCAAGTTTATTCACTAATGTCAGTTCATATCAGTGAGACCATACAGTATTTGTCCTTTTGTTTCTGGCTAATCACACTCAGCATAATGTCCTTAAGGTCCATTCATGTTGTTACATACTTTATAACTTTATTCTGTCTTACAGCTGCATAATATTCCATCTTATGTAAATGTCACAGTTTGTTTAATCAACTGTCTGTTGATGGACATTTTGGCTGTTTCCATCTCTTGGTAATTGTTAATAATGCTGCTATAAACATTGGTGTGTAAATGTCCATTTGTGTCCTTGGCCTCGTGTCCTTTGAGTAGAGACAGCATATAGATGGGTCCTGTTTTTTAATCCATTCTGCCAGACTATGTCTTTTGATTGGAGAGTTTAATCCATTAATATTCAGTGTTATTACTGCATGGGTAGAACTTTCTTCTACTATTTTGCCTTCTGGATTTTATATGTCATATCTAATTTTCCTTCTTTTTACCTTTACTCACAGTCTTCCTTTCTACACTCTTCTCCACACCTCTCTCTTCTGTCTTCGTATCTGTCTCTAGTGTTCCCTTTAGTATTTCTTGCACAGCTGGTCTCTTGGTCACAAATTCTCTCAGTGATTTTTTGTCTGAAAATGTTTTAATTTCTCCCTCATTTTTGAAGGACAATTTTGCTGGATATAGAATTCTTGGTTGGCAGTTTTTCTCTTTTAATAACTTAAATATATTATCCCACTGTCTTCTCGCCTCCATGGTTTCTGTTGAGAGATCTGCGCATAGTCTTGTTGGGCTTCCCTTGTATGTGATGGATGGCTTTTCTCTTGCTGCTTTCAAGATCCTCTCTTTCTCTTTGACCTCTGACATTCTGATTATTAAATGTCTTGGAGTATGTCTATTTGGATCTGTTCTCTTTGGGGTATGCTGCACCTCTTGGATCTGCAATCTTAAGTCTTTCATAAGAGCTGGGAAATTTTCAGTGATAATTTCCTCCATTAGTTTTTCTCCTCCTTTTCCCTTCTCTTCTCCTTCTGGGACACCCACAACACCTATATTCGTGCGCTTCATATTGTCTTTCAGTTCCCTGAGTCCCTGCTCATATTTTTCCATTTTTTCCCTATAGTTTCTGTTTCTTGTCAGATTTCAGATGTTCCGTCCTCCAGTTTTGAAATCCTATGTTCTGTCTCTTGAAATCTACCATTGTAGGTTTCCATTGTTTTTTTCATCTCTTCTACTGTGTCTTTCATTCCCATAAGTTCTGTGATTTGTTTTTTCAGACTTTCAGTTTCTTCTCTTCATTCTTTCCTTGCCTTCTTTATATCCTCCCTCAATTCATTGATTTGGTTTTTGATGAGGTTTTCCATGTCTGTTTGCACATTCTGAATTAATTGTTTCAGCTCCTGTATGTCACTTGAATTGTTAGTTTGTTCCTTTGACTGGGCCATATCTTCAATTTTCCTGGTGTGATTTATTATTTTTTGTTGGCGTCTAGGCATTTAATTACCTTAATTAGTTTATTCTGGAGATTGCTTTCACTTCTTTTATCTAGGGTTTTCTTGCTGGATGAATTTGTTGTCTATCTGTTCTTTGACATTCTGTTCAGCTTTATCTGGACCTTTAGCTTAAGTTTTGTTTAACAGAAGAGAATTTTTCAGTTCTTGTTTTCTTGTTTCTTGCCCTGCTTGTGTGGTGCCTTCCCCCACACACACACTTAGGAGGGTCTACTTAGATATTATATACCCCAGCCAGATTTTCCCAGACCAAACTGGCCTCCTATCAGGAGGAAAGAGTCACTTGCATCGGTTTTCCCTGAGGGTGAGACCCAGCAGGTCGAAAGACTTTCCTGTGAAGTCTCTGGACTCTGTTTTTCTTATCCTGCCCTGTGTGTGGCGCTTGTCTGACTGTAGGTCCCACCAGCCTAAGATGATGTGGTACCTTTAACTTTGGCAGACTCTCCCTGCTGGGGGCATGGTGGAGACAGAGGAGAGGTTGTAGGCTGGTTTTAATGGCTTCAAATTACCAAGCCCTGGTGTCTGAATTCCTTGATGGAGGGATTCCACCTGAGTTGGGCTTCACCCCTCCCCTGGGGAAGGCACAGGCTCCACACAAGCCCCCAAAAGAGCTTACTTCTGCCTATGCCTGGCACAGTTGCAGCCTGAAAAGTCCTGCTGCTGTATCCAGAGGCAGTCAAGCCTTTGTAGATACACAGCCACAAAAACTTCTGTTTCCTTCTTTTTCCCCCCCCCCCTTTTTCTGTCAGTCCTGCCCCCTTGGCCCCAGGGCAAAAATGAGCAATCTCCACTTTGATCAGGTTCACCTAAGCTGGGGGCCTATTTTTAGTAGTCAGAATTTGTTAATTATTTCCACAATTGGAGTTTGATTGTGCCCAGTCCCTGCTGCTGGTAAAGTCCTTTCCTTTCCCCTATTGGAAGCGGCCTGTGGGGGAGGGGCGCTGGCCTCCACAGCTTTGTGAACTCACAGTTTGAGGGGATGCTCACAGCCGGTCCAGCTGGTCTACACTGGGGTACACTGTGTGTCTGGTCACTGACGTGGCCCTAGGAGCTGTTCTGTACTGTTTCTGGTTATTTAGTAGTTGTTCTGGAGGACGAACTAAAACGTGCACGTTGTTAAGCCGCCATCCTGACCTGGTGTGGGTGGTAACTTTTGATAGATGGTTTCCATGGAGATGTGTCTCTACCCACTCATGGTGGGGTTGCTTACTGGAGTCTTTTAAGAGGAAATTATTTTGGAAAGAGCCACCAGAACCGACAGAGCCAACAGAACAGACAGAGCCCCAGGGAAGCCATTAAAGAAGCCTGGAGAGAAAGCTAGTAGACATGACCATCTGCCCTTCCAGTTGAGAGGGAAACCTCAAACATCATCAGCCTTCTTGAACCAAGGTATCTTTCCCTGGATTCCTTAATTTGGACATTTTCACAGCCTTAGAACTGCAAAATTGCAACTTAATAAATTCCCCTTTATTAAAAGGTATATCACATTCCAGCAGCTTCAGCAGACTAAAACAAGGGGGTTAAGGGGTAAAAAAAGAATTGAATGATTGAGATACTAGTGGGCAATGAGAGGGAGGGGTAAGGGCTATAGGATGCATGAGTTTTTCTATTTCTTTTTCTGTAGTAATGAAAATGTTCTAGAAATGGTCATGATGATGAATGCACAAATATGTGATGATAGTGTGAGCCACTGATTATATGCTATGAATGGACTGTGTATGCATGATTTCTCAGTAGAGATATTGAAAAAAAAAGCAGTCAGAACAATGTAGTAAGAATCATACAAAATGGATTACTTCATTATATTTATTATGATTATTCATAATAATTTTTACTTTAGACAAAGACCAAGAAGTTAATCCTTCCTCAGTTCTTGTAGAAAAATCACAAACAAATGATACTCAAAATTCATTTAGCCTTTTATTGAGCATCTGCAACATGTCAGACACAGTGTTGAGTGCTGGGATACAGAGAAGAATATGCCACAGTCCCTGCCCTTAAGAAGCATGTGGCTAGCTGGAAACAACTGTGTATATTGCACTGATGTCCAAAAAAAAAGGACTTACTGGGGACAAAGAGGAGGAGGTCAAGATGGTTCTAGGCTAGCTAAGCCTAAGGCTATACAGGCTCCCAAGGAGCAGGAAAGCTTTCACTTATTTCTAAAAACAACCCACTTATTAGTTAGCCAGATGAAGGAAGAGTGGGGAAAGAAGTTCCAGGCAACGGAGACAGCATGTGAAACAAACACCACGAGAATCGAGTAGATGTGATATTTTAAGAGAACTGGAAGCAATTCAATAAAACACAATTTGAACTATGGTCAGTATATATATATAGACAGTTTAAAGGCATTCATTCAATTAATATTTTTAATTTTTTTTTTTATTTCACTCATTCAATTAGTATTCTGAACACCTCTAGAATCCCAGACACACATGAGTGGGGTGGGGATACTTCAAATCAGCAAAAATAACTAGATATTAAGTTTCTGTTGCACAGAGTAGCCTAAATAGTAACCCCATTCTGTACCCCGAATTATCACCTTTGGGTCCACTCCCTCCTAAGAGTTCCTGTAGCTGTAATGACCCAACCAGAATTAGACTCTGAACTGGAAGAAATCATGTGCAGGATGCAGAGGTAGAAACCATGCAGCAACCGCACCTGTCCAACCCAAATGCTGTTCGGATCTTCAAAAGAAGAAGGACCCCAAAAAGAAATGGCTACTTCCATTTCTGTGTGAGTCCAAAAGATGAGATGTTTATTTGGTGCAAAACTTATATTTTTGGTTGCATACTATCTAACCTAACTTGTTTGGTCAGCTTATTAAAATACCATAATTAACGGAAACTTGAATAGGGAGTGAGAGCTTGCTGGTTTGTACAGGTTGCTGAGATGTCCGATACATCCCAGAATAATCTGGGCAGAAGATTAAAAAGAATTTGCAAAGTTCCCTTGAGGGACTGAGAGAAAAGGTAGAAATAATAAACTTCCCCACCTGGGGAAGAGATCATATTCTCACAATCATTAGGGACTTCCAATCTGATGGACCTGACCCTTGATCTGGGGGCTTGCCCTTAAGAAACTTATTTCTTCAAAGGAGATGCTAAGCCTACTTATAATTGTGCCTAAGAGTCAACCCCTAGAGGACCTCTTTTGTTGCTCAGATGTGGCCTCTTTTTCTAAGTCAACTCTGCAGGTGAACTTACTGCCTATGAGACATGACTCCCAGGGGTATAAATCTCCCTGGCAACAGGGGAAAGAACTCCCAGGATGGGCCAGGAAACTGGCATCGTGGGAGTGAGAAAGACTTCTTGCCCAAAAGGGGGAAGAAGAATGAAATAAAATTTAGTTTCAGTGGCTGAGAGATTTAAAATAGAGTCAAGAGGTCATACTGGAGGTTATGCAGTATATAGACATCTCCTTTCAGTTTTTGATGTGTTGGAGTAGCTAGAGGGAAAATACCTGAAATTGGTGAACTATAATCCAGTAGCCTTGATTCTTGAAAATGACTGATTAACTATACAGCTTTTAAGGAGTGAACGTGTAATTGTGAAAACCTTGTGATTGACACTCCCATAATCCAATGTACGGACAGATGAGTTAGGAAAAAGAAGACAAAAATTAAATAAATAATAGGGGGGAGGGGGAGCACGGGATGTTTTGTTTTTTTTTATTTTTATTTTTATCCATAGTTTTATTTTTTATTTTTGGAATAATGAAAAAGTTCAAAAATCAATTGTGATGACAAATGCATAGCTATATGATGATACTGTAAACCTCTGTACAGTTTAGATGATTATATGGTATATGAATCTATACCTTGATAAAACTGCATTAAAAAAAGAAATGACTAACAGTAAGACTCTTTCATCATATAGTAAAACTTAGCATTCTTCAACTAACACATTTAACTTTGGTTTTTTTCTTTTTTTTTGTTTAAAATCTAAACATGACAACACTTTTGTCGGTTCTTTCTGTTTGATTTTAATGGTGATTGAGGACATCAGTTACCTCCTGACCTGACTCCCTCTCTCCTCACAATTACTCTGGTTAATCCCATCAAGAGATGATCATCGTCGTGGAGGTAGAAGCAGTCTTTAAAGAACCTTTAAACCTAATTTCATTTTCTAGTACAAAATAATCTATTTCAGATAAAATCTAACCTTAATATAATCTGTTGAAAGGAAAGAAACTGGGGAAAGAACCTGCAGCTGGATACATTTGATGAATGGTACACCTGAACCTTTTAGGTGTAACAAAGTTATTTCATCACTTATAATTAGGATTGCAACCTGGCTACCCTTTCAATAGAGGATCTATTAACAGGAGGCAAATTTACCCACCAGGAGAAAAAAAGATGGCATCCAGAGAAGGTATGAATCTAAACAAGTTTAACGAGGACATCTATTCCACTTGAACTGCCCTTATTGGTAATACTTCAGGTGTCTGCTCACTGTGCCCAGTAACTCTCCACATACTTTTTAAAATGCCTAGGTTCTTGCCCTACACAAAGCAAATGAATACAAACCTTGGGGATGAGGCTCAAGAACTGGTAATTTTTAAAAGAACCCAGATAAGTCTAATGTACAGCCAGAATTCAAAATCATACACTTAGTAGTTGAGTACAGAGTCCCTGAATCTTAGGGTTCTTAATGTCCCAAGTTCCATCCAATGTGAGAATTCCTCCTATAGGTCCCCTAAAATATGATCACCTGGCCTCTACTTAAAGGCATAAGGGATTGCTAAGCAGCCTCCTACAGAAGCCATCTCCATGGTTGGCCACATTTATAATTAGAGATGGCTTGCTGCTGCTGAGCTGAGGTCTGCTTGCTCATCACCCCTTCTAAGACTTCTGCCCTCTGTAGTGGCCCAGACAGAGGCTGATCTGCCCTGCTGGGTCAGAACAAACCCAACAAACACAGCCAGTGAATGGCTACTGAGTACAAGGCTTCATTTTGAAGCCTCCACACTTAATAAGACAGGGCTTGACACACCATAAGTGGTGATAAATGTGGAAAGAAGAAAGAAAAATAAATATATATATATATTTACACTTTAATTTATTTTTACATATATGTGAAAGCTGCTTACCATTAACACTATGTTCTAACCATTCATCCATTCAGAAAGTTTTCTAGCACATATCATAATCAATCATAGGCAATAGATCCACAGAAATAAGCAGGACACATTCCCTTAACTTGAGGAATTAAATGAAAGAAACTCTTCTGAACATTTAGGGTATCAGGCTCCCACTTGATTCTCAGAGCAGAGTTGTTATACTATTCCAATTCTTTCAGAGGAAACAACTGAGGAAAAGTGACGCATGCAAAGACTGAGTGGCTAGCCCAAGATGTCATGGCTCAGAAGTAGCACAGCTGAGATTTGGATGCTGTCTAACTCCAATTCCACTGTGTCCCAGTGTGCCCAACTATAACACAGCTGCCAATTTTAAAAAGGTGCTGTTAAGCACTAGTCCACAGCTAAGATTTCTTAGGTAGAATTCAACCAAGACATGTCATTAATGGCCATCTTGACAACAACTGCCTATAACTACCTAAAGTGGCCCCTTTTTAGACAGAGCATGCAATTCCCAGTGCATCAAAATTTCCACTACTCCCTAATATCTTCCTTTTATTTGATGACTGAATGTCAGTTGGAATTTATCTCCACCTTTGAACTGCTGACTTTCTCAAACCTGAGAAATCACAATTTCTCAAACCTGAGAATGACACATAATTCATTTACATTACCTGCCAGACAACTGTTGACTTTGGTTTGCAACCCCAACTGGCTATTATTCCTGAAAAAAGAACAGATCCTCACCCACTGTGAAAATCTCTGATGGTGGACCTAAGAGGCACTTTACATTTGAAACAGGTCATTACTATAGTCACAAATGTGTGTTAGAACAACATCACTAAGAAAATCCTTTGGTCTGGCTATTGAAATCAGAGAGGTCATCTGTTTCTAACTTCAGTGTGATACACAGTCCTGTCTCTCTGGATCCATTTCTTTTAAATGGCTCACCCAAGTCCATTTAAAAGAATGGGATGGGAACTTCATATACAGAGCAAATGCAGGCATTGACATTCCTTTTCTAAAACACCCAGACCACTCATCTGTCTCAACACTATTTATTCTGAGTTCATGACTTCATGTTCTTCCTTCATTGATTACTGTGGCTCTTGCACTTTCAGGAGTCAAGTCTCTCTGTAACCTAGGCCCCCACAACCATCCCATTTCTCCCACTTACTCTCCAAGCTTTCCAACTGAGACTTGATTTCTTTAACCACTGGGACACTGTACTCTAAACCTCACTAACAGTGGTAGGATACACCTAGTGTGCTCATATTTCACCTGGGTCCTCTGATTAATCAGCTAAGCCTGCCCCAATCCAGTCTCCCAAACCAGGGAAAAAGATAGGAATGGTCCTACCTTCATGGTTTACTGGTAAAGGTTGAAACTCCTTATCCAAAACAACCAGAGAGCACGTGGCATCAAACCCAAGTCCTCGAATTTGGTTTAAATCAATCCCTTGGGCAACTTTCTGTTTTAAAAACAAAAGCAAATTATACCACCAGACTTTCAAAAGCTTGAAGTTATGACTAGAAGGAAATAAATGACAGCATGGAAAAAAATTTTATAGATAAGAGTTCAATATCATTATAATATCAAAAGATGCTATAAACTAATGAGAAAAAGACAACCAATATAATTAGAAATTAAACAAAGGAATGAAGTCATTCATAAAAGAAAAAGAAATGGTCAAGGAGCATATGAAAAGATTTCCAACTCCACTATAATTAATAAATGCAAATAAAAATATACCAAGTTTTGCCTGTCATATTGTTAACTGTAAAAGATTAAAAGTATACAGCATTGGCAAGATATGCAGAAGTGGACCTTTATGAACATTCTTGTAAAAATGTAATTTAGTACAAATGTGGCAAATAATCTGGCAATATCTATTAAAATGAAAAATATGCATACCTATTGGCCCAGCAACCCCATTTCTTAGGAACCTATGTTAGCACTAAAATAGCATAAGTTGGTAAAGTTATCACTGCTTAAAAACATGTTTTAAAAAAATGTTTAAACTTTTTATTAAATAAATTATAGTATACCTGCGAAATGGAATACTATGCTGACATTAAAAAGAAACCAGCAAAGAGGCAACTTCTGGGTGTGGTGGTATGAAGAGAACAACAACTCCTCTTAGCAAAATAAAAGTACAAAATTCAACAAAATTATCACACACCCACAAAAAAAAAATTGGTAAATTTGGAAATTGAGCAAAGTTGTATGACAAACTGAGGAGTATTTATGGTTGGAAAATCAAATTTGTACTTAAAAAAATATTCCCACAAAGAAAACTCCAGGTCCAGATGACTTCACTGGTAAATTACAGCAATCATTTAAGAAAGGAACAGTATCAACTTGGCACAAAACCATTCAGAATATAATGAAGGAATTTTACAAGGCCATTATCACTAACCAATTTTACAAGGCCAGCATTACCCTGATATCAAAGACAAACAAGGACAAAATAAGAAAAGGATACCACAGATAAATATCTTAATGAACACAGGTGTAAAAATCATTAACTAAACATTAGCAAACTAAATCCTGCAACATATCAAACATGGATTATACACCACGATCACATGGGCCTTATCCTAGGGATGCAAGGGTGGTTTAATATTCATAAATTGATTAGTATAATATATAGATACATTTCACTAGTAATAAAAAATATGGAGAAAACTAATAATAAAAAGAAATGCTCATCAAACCAGGAATAAAAGGGGATTTTCAAACTGATAAAGAGCATTTATAAAAATTCTACAGCTAACATCAGGCTTAAGAGTAAAACAGATTACTTCCCCCTATTAGGAACAAAGCAAAACATCCACTTTCATCACATCTACCCACCTTGTATTGGAGATTCTAGCCAACACAAAAAACAAAGGGGAAAAAAAAGCATACAGGTTGGAGGGGAAGAAACTAATCTGTTTCTATTGGCAGATGACATGATTTAAATGTAGAAAATCCTAAGGGATCTACCAAAAACAAAACAAAAAAGCTACTAGAACTAACAAGTGAGCATAGGAAGATCACAAGACACAAGATTACATACAAAAAAGCAACTGTTTCTCTGTATACTAACAACAAATAAATTGAAAATGGAATGAAGAAAATTCTATGTGCAAGAGCAGCAAAAAAGTAAAGTGAAATACTTAGGAATTAACTTATTACAAGAAGTATAAACCCAGAAACCTGAAAGCTAAAGATTTGTAAAAAAAAAAAAAAAAAAAACCTGCAAAGTGGAGATAAATACATTCATGAAATGAAAGATCCAACACAGTTAACATGTCAATTCTTCCCAAATTAATCTATAGATTCTATACAATTGTACAAACCCTATTAAAATTTCAGCAGGTTTTTTTTTTTGTAGAAATTGAGAAGGTGATCCCAAAGGATCCTAAACATTTTTTAAAAGGAAGAGCAAAGTTGGAGAACCACTACCTGATTTCAAAAATACCATAAAACTGCCATTACTAATTCAGTTTAGTATTGGCATAAGGATAAATTTATAGATCAAAATAACAAAATGGAGACCCAAGAGATAAATCCAAATATTTATAATCAATAATTTTTTAATAAAGAAGCCAAGATAATCCAATGGGGAAAGGCAGACTCCTTGAGAATGGTCCAGGAACACCTGAATGCCCATATGTCAAAAAAGAAAAAGGAAATAAAAGAACTTAGACTTTTACCTCACACTGTAAACAAAAATTAATTCAAAATGATCATATTCCTAAGAGCTGAAACTATAAAACTTCTAGAAGAAACTCTTTGTGACCTTGGGTCAGTCAGAGATTTCTGAAAAAGCAAGATACGTAAAAGAAAAAACTGATTAATTGGACTTTATCAAAATTTTACAATTTTGCTTTTCAAAAGCAACCATAAGAGAGCACGACTCCTGCCTACTATGAACCTCCCAGCTGTGCCCTGCAGCTGCAGCTCGTCAGAGGGCCACCCGTGATCTGAGAGCAAATAAGCTGAAACCTCAAGGAACTTCTATTAGAAGGAAAAACACATTTCCTATGCAAAGAGGAAGATCAGATATTATTCAGTTGTAGAAACCGGAGAATGACGACAACTGAACACCAAGTCTAAGAAGAGTCAAAAGTTGTGAACCTTAAAACAAAAATGGGTGATAAAGAAAATGCCAATAGACCTATAGAGAGCAAAAATAATATAAGGACGGAAAAACAATTTATTACTTTAAAGCCTTCTAATGAATTAATCAATTCAACTATAGCAGTTCATACACATAATTTTAAGGATAACAAACTCTTCGGTTGTTACCAAAGATGATTCCCCAAATCAACGTGACATTTGCACATCATTTCACTTAAACAAAATAGTGAAAAACAAACAAACAAATGACTACAGAAAAACCTAAGCAAGATGCTGCTAACATTCCCAAGAAACCTGTGCTGCTGGGATCTTACCATGGCCAAATTGTTCAGTCTAAGGTTAATTCAGTAAGAAAACCTCTACAAGTCCAAGACATGAATTCTGCAACAACCAAGAAACTTTCAGCTGCTATTTCTGAAGCCACAAAGCCTGATTATAAACAACAGCAGTTTAACAGTGAAAAGTAATAAAGCCTCCAGCATAACTGCCACAAAATTTCCTAAGCACTACACGTCAGGACAGACAACTTGTGCAACCTCCTACTAGAAGTCACCACAATAATGCCCAGGACAAGGTGAAACAGGGCATCACTAGAACTTCTGCCAGTGTTTCAATCCAGAAAGGGCCTACTGGAAAGGGGTTACTACAATTAAAAAGAGATTTCTCTAGGGTCAAAAATCAGTTCTTCTCAAGACACAAAAAGAAATGAGACATCATCAAGAAACCTGGCTTCTGAAGTTATAGTCAGGCCTGCTTATTCATCTTCTCATACCAAACCGATAGAAAAGTCCACAACCATCGATCAGCAAAGATATACCGCAACCACAGCAACCTTTCACAGAGCAGCTCTTCCCAAAGACGCTGCAGAGGAGAGAAAACTCTGAGGGGAAAACTGGCAAAGGAAGAGTGCTGAAAAGGCCTCCTAGCTCCATAGCTATACAGCTAGAATCTGAAAGACAAAATGAAAAAACAGTTGGGTCTTTCTGGACTACCATGGCAAAAGAAGAAGAACAGAACTAATTACTGAAAAAGTAAACAAGACATTTTGTGAATACCTGAGTCTGAATGAGGGATGCCCAGAAGAAGAAATAGTGGCCACGCTGAATGACCTGGTTTAAAATATTCCAGATGCCAAAAAACTTGTTGAATATTGGATATGCCTTGTACATTTTGAATTAATTTCACATCCTATTAAAAATATTATCACAATCTATGAGAAAGTCATTCTGGCAAGGGCTAAACCTATCAAAGAGAAGCAACATGCAATTATATTCTAACATTGAAGAGTCAAGAAGTTAATTTTGGAGAAAATACTGAGGCCTGTGCAGTCATGGAACAAATCCAAGAAGTTATCACTGAAAATATAGCTGTTAATCTAGAGCCAGGAAAACTAGAAAAGAAAAATAAACAACATAGAAATGTGATATTTCAAGATTGTGAAAAAGAGCAAGAAGACAAAAGAATCCATTAGTGAAGCTAAAACCCCCAACAAGGAAACTAGAGTGAGTTGCTTAATTAAATATAATGTTTCTACTATGCCATATTTGCAAAGTATAAAAAAGAAGATGCAGTTTGAATGAAATAAATTCTACATTTAAAGAGCTGAAATTTCTAACATCAGTGGGACATTCCTGAGACTTACGGAGAACAATTCCAAATTGCTAGCAAGTTAAAAGACCATTATCCATGTGTGTCTTTTAGGAACAGTTAAAAGAATTGGGAAGTGACATGGATGCTTTTGTATGCCGTCCTAATGCAACACTCTACCGGTATGCACTCCAAGACTGAGACAGCAGAAGAGAACTAAAGCACTGATAAGGAATGGGATTTTAATATAAATATAGTAATGCTGCATTGTCAAAAAAAAATGAGACGTTCTAGGTAAAAATCTGGATTTATATAAAAGAAGGTACTTTGTGAAGAAGGAAAAGATGGCAAACTTAGTGGGTATTAGAAACTTTAAAGCTAGTATGAGCTCCGTTTCTACTTAAAATGTTAACTTCCACAGCTTCATTTGATGTAGTTTACACACTATTAGAATGGAGTTAAGGATGGAATATATAATTAATAAATGTCATTCTTGTTTAGGCAGCATTTCTAAAATAACTAATATTTAAACTTGTTTTCTCCACATGATATAAAAATTTTACTGTTAAATCATGTCCCCTGAAACCTGACCACTACATTCAGTAAACATTTATTTCCCTCTCACACATGCATACCACCAATAAAACTGTTTTGCAAAGCCCTGAAGTAATACTTGAATGACATATAATCTACCAACTCTACAGTTTCATATAAGTGATTTTTCATTGTAAAAGAATAGTTTTAAAACAAATTACTGTGATCAAAGATCACATATTTCATCTTATTTATGATCATTCCATTTGTGTAACAGTAGCTATCTTTATTCTATTTACTGTCTTTTGTTTGGGAAAGTAGGGCTTTTATTATTTTTTAATGGTGTACCTAATACGCATCCAATACATTAAAATACCTGTAAAAAAAAAAAGAAAAGACAAACTGTAGATTGAGAGAAAGTATCTGCAAATCATACACCTGACAATAGGGTTGTATGCAGAATACATAAAGTACCCTTACAACTCAATAACAAGAAGATAACTCATTTATTAAATGTTTAAAAAAGATCTGAACAGACACTTCATCAAGAAGATATATAAATAGCTAATAAGCACAAGAAAAGATGCTCAACAGCATTAGTCACTAGGAAAACAAAATAAAAACCACAATGAAATACCACTACACACTCACTAGAATGACCATAATTACAAAGACTGACATTAACAATTGTTACAGAACTGGAGAGAAAATGGAATGCTCGTAACACCTGTGGTAATGTAAAATACGGCCACGTTGGAAAAAATATTTGGCAGTTTCTTAAAAATACCTTACCACACAACCCAGCAATTTCACTCCTAAGTTTCTACCAGAAAGAAATGAAAACATATGTCCACATAAAGACTTGCATATGAATATCCATTGTAGCATCATTCATAGTAGGCCAAACAAACTGAATTTCCATCATAATTTAATCAAATGGTTACACAAAATGTGGTATATCCATACATAGAATATTACTCAGCGTGAAAAAGGAACAAACTTCCCAACTGCCAAACAATAACACAGATAAACCTTGAAACCATCATGCTAAATGAAGGATGCCAGACACAAAAGATGACATATCAGAGACTTCCGGGAAGATGGCCAATGAGAGTGGCCCAAGATTAGCCTTGCTCCAGGAAAAGTTAGAGAAGAGACTGGAGGGTGACTGAGGCAGAAATTCTGGAGTACAGTTGACCTGGGAGAGCCTTCTGCACCACACACAGTGGCCCTAGTGGTAGAGGCCGAGGAACTGAGAGGCAGAAAGCTGGAGCCTGGTGCTGAGGAGCAGAGCCCATAGGAGTGCATGGAGGGGAGCCTGGGACTAGGAAGTAAATCAGGCCATGTTTCTTGGGCACACGACCGTCACCAGCACAGCCCCATGACAGGTGACTCACCCCACACCCCACACACCTGAACCCTGTCACCTGCTCACATTCCCCATGCTCCAGGAGCCCCCACCCCACCAGGCTCCAGTGCACATACCTGCCCCACACCCCACCCCAAGTGCATCCCAACCCACCTCTCCTGCACACCTACTGAGCACTAACTCCCCTTCTCCATTCCCTGCAGGCTGCTGCCAGGGCATAAAGGTTGCAGGCACTAACCTCCATACCTAGGCTACCGCTGCCCCCACCCAAAGTGTCGCACAGCCTCACCCCACCCTCCCTGAGCACACTGCATCTGTTTAGGGCACTCCCAGGCCCATGCATGTGCATGGTCCCCCAATCACGTAAATCAGCTCTGGGAACTGCACATTACAGCAATCCTAGAAGGGTGCAGCTCACAGCCCTCAGCCACAGTCCTAGCTCTGAGAAAGTGCCAATCTGTGAAGCCGGGTCACACCTGCCCCCAATCCATGAAGGCATACCACCGATCTGCTGCCACAGCTCTACTCATGCACACAAAGGGCCCTGTGCCTTAGACTAGCACACCAGGGTTATGCCCCCCAGACCGATATACTCACACAACTACATCCTCCCTGGCCACTGGCACACACATTCACAAGCATCAGTGTTACATCCCCAACCCGCACCCATGCCTGCCTTGAAACAAATCACCGTACTGAGTGCTCAACCCCATGCTCTACTACCTGCTGTACAACTATCCCACAAACACAAGGCTTTAGACTACTGAAAGAAATCAATTCCCAAAGTAAATCAATCAAGGCATTTACATGTGACGAAGACAGCAGAAGATCACTAAGCATATCACAATGCAGACAAATATAGCCCTGCCTAGTAACCAAATTAAGACACAGATGTTGGAATAAGTAATCAAAGATGTTCATACAATTCTGATTAATAAAATAAGTGGGATAGCAAATGACATAAAGGAGATTAAGAAGACAGTAGAACAGCACAAAGAAGAATTTGAAAGAATAAACAGAAAAACAGCAGAAATCACAGAGATTAAAGAATCTGTTGACCAAATAAAAAACAGACTAGAAGCACACACCACCAGATTTGAAGAGACAGAAGAAAGAATAAGTTATATAGAGGACAGGATAATTGACTTTGAAAACTCAAAAGAGTAAATGGCAAAAAAGATGGAAAAAGTTAATGACATGACAGACAAAACAAAGTGCACAAATATAAGAATCATTGGTGTCCCAGAAGAAGAGAGGGGTAAAGGACTAGGAAGAGTAGTTAAGGATATAATGGGAAAAACTTCTCAACCCTCATAAAGGACATAAATATACAAGTCAAAGAAGCCCAAAGAACTCCAAACAGAATAAATCCAAATAGGCCTTCCCTAAGGCACATACTAATCAGTCTGTCAAATGATACAGAGAAGCAGAAAATCCTGAAATTGCAAGAGAAAAATAATCTACTATATACAAAGGAATCAAATAAGACTGAGTTCACACTACTCAACTAGCACCCTGGAGATGAGAAGGCAGTGGTATGATATATTCAAGATCCTGAAAGAGAAAGACTTCCAGCCCAGAATTCTGTACCAAGCCAAGTTATCCTTCAAAATTGAGGGAGAGATTAAAGTTTTCACAGACAAGGACATCCTGAAAGAATCTGTCAACAAGAGATTGGCCCTGTAAGAAATACTAAAAGTAGTTCTGTCGGCTAGAAAAAAAACAGAAGGAGGTCTGGAGGAGGACACAGAATTGAACAGTATCACTAAGGGTAATTTAAATAATACAAAGAGAAAGAGGGAAAAAAATATATAGATCTGACAAATAAAATTAAAAAGATAAGATGATGGAATCAAGAAATGTCTTTTCAGTACTTTGAATGTTAACAGACTAAAATTTATCAATTAAAAGACACAGATTGGCAGAATGGATTAAGAAACATAATCCAGCTATATGTGGCTTACAAGAGACTCATCTTAGAGGCAAGGATACAAATAGACTGCCCATCACAGACAACTGTATCAACAAAATGTACTCTATACACACAATGGAATATTACACAGCAATAAGATAAAATGATGTCCTAAACACATAACAAGATGGATGAGCCTTGAGGACACAATGTTGAGTGAAATTAGCCAGACACAAAAGGATAGATACTGTACAATTCCACTTTTATGACCAGCATAAAGGTATAATAAGAGGCTTATAATACAGAATATAGGGGACTTAGAGATACATAGAAGCTAGAGATGGTGAACCATTAGCTAATGAGATTGAACTCCAATATAAGGGAATAGATGGGAATGAAAGCGATTCTCTAGCGGGTCTAGAAATAATATTACCATATTGAAGATGAACAAGATTGAAAGGGGTTGTATAGATCAACATGTCCCACTGACTCACACTAGAAATATGAATGAATTCTCGCTAGAATTACTTCTAAGATATGATTCTTGTATAAAGAATGTTTAAGTTCAGGGTACTGAGGAAAACCACTATTGCATGCTATGAGCTATGCTCCAAAGGAAACAATCAGCACTGTCACAGCAACAGCAGAGATAAATAATGGGGTGAGGGACAAGAGCTAAGAGATGGTTTAAATTTCCTATTTGGTGAGGGTGTGTTTATTGGTTTTCTGTCTCTTGGAAACAATGAAATTAATCTAAAATTGAGAATGTTGTTGGACTGTGGACTTTGGGCCTTCTATGATGCCCTATGAATGCGGGTGGCTGAAGGATGCACTCACGGAGAAGTAGACTGGTGAACGATGGTGTATACTTATGAACGAAGGTTGTGCTGTTACAAAAAGGAGCAATGTCAGGAGGCACCCAATGATGTGAATGAACATGTGGAACATTTGGTGAGACAAAATAAGCCAGAAACAAACAAAAAAAACCCCAATGGTATGGTCACCTTTAGAAAATGCTTATAAGAAAACAGGGGCCTAGATTGTAAGCTTTTAGGTCAGCAGACACATTAAGTCTGGACTGGTGATTGTTATTTCTGGATTTTGAGAGGCTGTTTTATATATGTAACCTGATATTTAGAAATAAGAACAAAGCCAAATAGTTGGGGTTAAAATAATTCAGAACATAGGGGTAAGGAAGACAGTGTCTATATTTTAGAACCACACATACTCTTTGAGACCAATGGAAGAAAGGTTTATTTGATCTGGAACTGAAATTTTCTGTAGTGCATAATCTAATTCAACCTATCTGTATAGCTCATTTGAACAACTGAAACATAGGAAGCACAGAATAAGAAAGAGGTCTGTGCTGGTTTGAAAGGATGTATGTACCCCAGAAAAGCCATGTTTTAATCCTAAAACCATTCTGTAAAGGCAGCTGTTTCTTCTAATCCCTATTCAGCACTATATGTTTGAATCTGTAATTAGATCATCTCCCTGAAGATGCGATTCAATCAAGAGTGGTTGTTATGCTGGATAAGGTGGAGATGTATCTCTACCCATTCGGGTGGGTTTTGATCAGTTTACTGGAATCCTATAAAAGAGGAAATATTTGGAGAAAGCTGGAGATTCTCAGAGAGCAGAACGAATAGCCACAAGAAGCAGAGTCCACTACCCAGCAGCCTTTAGAAATGAAGGAAAACGCCTCCCAAGGAGCTTCATGAAAGGAAGCCAGGAGAGAAAACTAGCAGTTGATGCCGTATTCACCACATGCCTTTCCACATGACAGAGAGACACTGACACTATTCGCCATGCGAAAGATCCTGAACTTCACTGGCCTTCTTGAACCAAGGTATCTTTTACTGGATGCCTTAGATTGGACATTTCTATAGATTTGCTTTAATTGGGACATTTTCTCAGCCTTAGAACTGTAAACTAGCAACTTATTAAATTCCTTTTTAAAAGCCATTCCATTTCTGGTATATTGCATTTTGGCAGCTAGCAAACTAGAACAAGGTCCTTTAATCCTGTATAGATAACTGTAATGCCTGGAAACATCCTAGACTATATTAACCAGATCATCAAAAAGTATTGGCAAAGTTCCCTGAGAGAGGGGAGAAAGACAATGTGTGTTAGATTCAGTTGTCAACTTGGCGAGGTGAGCATACCTAGTCTTGTTGCTGCAGATATAAGCCAATGGTGCGTGAACCTCATCTGTTGCCAATTACATCTGCAGTCAGCTAGGACGCGTGTCTGCTGCAATGAGTGATGTTTGACTTAACTGGCTGGTGCTTAAATGGGAGATTTCAACGTAGCACTGCTAGCAGCTCAGCATTCCTCATCTCAGCACTTGCAGCTCAGCCCAGGCCTTTGGAGATGGAGAAAGAAATCACCCCAGGGAAAGTTGTTGGAACCCAAGGGCCTGGAGAGAAGACCAGCAGAGACCATCCTGTGCCTTTCATGTAAGAAAGAACCTCAGTGGAAAGTTTGCTGCCTTTCTTCTGAAGAATCAACAAAATAAATCCCCTTTTATTAAAAGCCAATCCGTCTCTGGTGTGTTGCATTCCAGCAGCTAGCAAACTAGAACACTATGGAACTATTAAACCTTACCATCAGGGAATCCCCTGATACTGTGTCAACCTTTAGGGATATCCAAATCAACAGACCATGCCCTTGATCATAAGGCTTACTCTTGTGAAGCTTATGTACATAGCAGAGAAGATTAGACTACGTATAGGTATGCCTAAGAGTTACTTCTGGAGGAGATCTGTTGTTGCTCAGATGTGGCTCAGTCTCTCTAAGCCCAACTCTGCAAGTGAAATCATTGCCCTCCCCCTTACATGGGACATGACATCCAGGGGTGAAAGTCTCCCTGGCAACGTGGGAGATGACTCCCAGCGATGAATTCAGACCTGGCACATTGTGATCAACAATTCCATCCTGACAAAAAGGGGGGAAAGAAGCGCAATTAATAAAGTATCAGTGGAGAAGAAGATGGCGGCTTAGTAAGATGCGCGGATCTTAGTTTCTTCTCCAGGACAGCTACTAGGGGAGTAGAAACGATACAGAACAGCTCCCAAAGCCACAACAGAGAAAAAAAAAGACAGCGTACCCCATCCTGAAACGGCTGGCTGGCTGAGAGAAGCCACTCGGGTGAGATCACTGAGGCACGCGGGCTTCACCGGGCGGGGCGGAGAGCGGCCGGAGTCACTCCCTTCCCCCTTGCCGGGCCGGCTGGGAGAATTGGAGAGGCGGTCCCCTGAAACAGCGGCGGCTGGCGCCCACACCACATGCGGCCCCCCGGACCAACTGAGAGAATTGGATTGGAAATACCCAGGCCGCGGAGAACGGTGACAGGTGGGAGAGGCCCCTTCCAAACCCATGACTCCCCGGGAACGGGCACTCTCCCGGGCAGGCCGCTGCCGCTGGCGCCCTCCCGCCACGCTTGTCGCCCTGGGCCGACTAGGAAATTCGGACAGGTGCTTTCCCGGGCTGCGGCGGCCAGCAACCCTCCCTGCGTTCGGACCCGGGCCGGCTCGCACTCTTCCAAGCCGCTTCGGCTAGCGAACCTCCCGGACGGCGAGAGTTTTCCAAAGTTAAAGGTCCAACAGCATCTTTTACTGGTGGGACCCACAGACAAACATGTGCCACGAGCGCCACCTACTAGGCAGGATAAGAAAAACAGAACCCAGAGATTTCACAGAAAAATCTTCCAAACTTTTGGATCCAATACCCAGGGAAATCTGTCTAAATGCGCAGACGCCAACAGAAGATAACAGATCACGCTCAAATAATTGAAAACATGGCCCAGTCAAAGGAACAAATCAATAGTTCAAATGAGATACAGGAGCTGAGACAACTAATGCTGAATATACGAACAAAAATGGAAAACCTCTTCAAAAACGAAATCGATAAACTGAGGGAGGACATGAAGAAGACATGGGCTGAACATAAAGAAGAAACAGAAAAACTGAAAAAACAAATCACAGAACTTATGGAAGTGAAGGATAAAGTAGAAAAGATAGAAAAAACAATGGATACCTACAATGATAGATTCAAAGAGACAGAAGACAGAATTAGTGATTTGGAGGATGGAACATCTGAATTCCAAAAACAAACAGAAACTATCGGGAAAAGAATGGAAAAATTTGAACAGGGTATCAGGGAACTCAAGGACAATATGAAGCGCACAAATATACGTGTTGTGGGTGTCGCAGAAGGAGAAGAGAAGGGAAAAGGAGGAGAAAAACTAATGGAAGAAATTATCACTGAAAATTTCCCAACTCTTATGAAAGACCTAAAATTACAGATCCAAGAAGTGCACCGCACGCAAAGAGATTAGACCCAAATAGGCGTTCTCCAAGACACTTACTAGTTAGAATGTCAGAGGTCAAAGAGAAAGAGAGGATCTTGAAAGCAGCAAGAGAAAAACAATCCATCACATACAAGGGAAACCCAATAAGACTATGTGTAGATTTCTCAGCAGAAACCATGGAGGCTAGAAGACAGTGGGATGATATATTTAAATTACTAAAAGAGAAAAACTGCCAACCAAGACTCCTATATCCAGCAAAATTGTCCTTCAAAAATGAGGGAGAAATTAAAACACTCTCAGACAACAAGTCACTGAGAGAATTTGTGACCAAGAGACCAGCTCTGCAAGAAATACTAAAGGGAACACTAGAGTCAGAAGAGAGAGGTATGGAGAAGAGTGTACAAAGAAGGAAAGTCAGATATGATATATATAATACAAAAGGCAAAATGGTAGAGGAAAATATCATCCAAACAGTAATAACACTAAATGTTAATGGACTGAATTCCCCAATCAAAAGACATAGACTGGCAGAATGGATTAAAAAACAGGATCCTTCTATATGCTGTTTACAGGAAACACATCTTAGACCCAAAGATAAACATAGGTTGAAACTGAAAGGTTGGGAAAACATATTTCATGCAAATAACAACCAGAAAATAGCAGGAGTGGCTATACTAATATCCAACAAGTTAGACTTCAAATGTAAAACAGTTAAAAGAGACAAAGAAGGACACTATATACTAATAAAAGGAACAATTAAACAAGAAGACATAACAATCATAAATATTTACACACCGAACCAGAATGCCCCAAAATACGTGAGGAATACACTGCAAACACTGAAAAGGGAAACAGACACAAATACCATAATAGTTGGAGACTTCAATTCCCCACTCTCATCAATGGACAGAACATCTAGACAGAGGATCAATAAAGAAATAGAGAATCTGAATATTACTATAAAGGAGCTAGACTTAACAGACATTTATAGGACATTACATCCCACAACAGCAGGATACACCTTTTTCTCAAGTGCTCATGGATCATTCTCAAAGACAGACCATATGCTGGGTCACAAAGTAAGTCTTATAAAATTTAAAGAGATTGAAATCATACACAACACTTTCTCGGATCATAAAGGAATGAAGTTGGAAATCAATAATAGGCGAAGTGCCAGAAAATTCACAAATACGTGGAGGCTCAACAACATACTCTTAAACAACGAGTGGGTCAAAGAAGAAATTGCAAGAGAAATTAGTAAATATCTCGAGGCAAATGAAAATGAAAACACAACATATCAAAACTTATGGGATGCAGCAAAGGCAGTGCTAGGAGGGAAATTTATTGCCCTAAATGCCTATATCAGAAAAGAAGAAAAGGCAAAAATGCAGGAATTAACTGTTCACTTGGAAGAACTGGAGAAAGAACAGCAAATTAATTCCAAAGCAAGCAAAAGGAAAGAAAGAACAAAGATCAGAGCAGAAATAAATGAAATTGAAAACATGAAAACAATAGAGAAAATCAATAAGACCAGAAGTTGGTTCTATGAGAAAATCAATAAGATTGATGGGCCCTTAGCAAGATTGACAAAAAGAAGAAGAGAGAGGATGCAAATAAATAAGATCAGAAATGGAAGAGGAGACATAACTACTGACCTCACAGAAATAAAGGAGGTAATAACAGGATACTATGAACAACTTTACACTAATAAATACAACAATTTAGATGAAATGGACGGGTTCCTGGAAAGACATGAACAACCAACTTTGACTCAAGAAGACATAGATGACCTCAACAAACCAATCACAAGTAAAGAAATTGAATTAGTCATTCAAAAGCTTCCTAAAAAGAAAAGTCCAGGACCAGATGGCTTCACATGTGAATTCTACCAAACATTCCAGAAAGAATTAGTACCAACTCTCCTCAAACTCTTCAAAAAAATCGAAGTGGAGGGAAAACTACCTAATTCATTCTATGAAGCCAACATCACCCTCATACCAAAACCAGGCAAAGATATTACAAAAAAAGAAAACTACAGACCAATCTCTCTAATGAATATAGATGCAAAAATCCTCAATAAAATTCTAGCAAATCGTATCCAACAACACAGTAAAAGAATTATACATCATGACCAAGTAGGATTCATCCCAGGTATGCAAGGATGGTTCAACATAAGAAAATCAATTAATGTAATACACCATATCAACAAATCAAAGCAGAAAAATCACATGATCATCTCAATTGATGCAGAGAAGGCATCTGACAAGATTCAACATCCTTTCCTGTTGAAAACACTTCAAAAGATAGGAATACAAGGGAACTTCCTTAAAATGATAGAGGGAATATATGAAAAACCCACAGCTAATATCATCCTCAATGGGGAAAAATTGAAAACTTTCCCCCTAAGATCAGGAACAAGACAAGGATGTCCACTATCACCACTATTATTCAACATTGTGTTGGAGGTTCTAGCCAGAGCAATTAGACAAGAAAAAGAAATACAAGGCATCAAAATTGGAAAGGAAGAAGTAAAACTATCACTGTTTGCAGACGATATGATACTATACGTCGAAAACCCGGAAAAAGCCACAACAAAACTACTACAGCTAATAAATGAGTACAGCAAAGTAGCAGGTTACAAGATCAACATTCAAAAATCTGTAGCATTTCTATACACTAGTAATGAACAAGCGGAGGGGGAAATCAAGAAACGAATCCCATTTACAATTGCAACTAAAAGAATAAAATACCTAGGAATAAATTTAACTAAACAGACAAAAAACCTATATGAAGAAAACTACAAAAAACTGTTAAAAGAAATCACAGAAGACCTAAATTGATGGAAGGGCATACCGTGTTCATGGATTGGAAGACTAAATATAGTTAAGATGTCAATCCTAACTAAATTGATTTACAGATTCAATGCAATACCAATCAAAATCCCAACAACTTATTTTTCAGAAATAGAAAAACCAATAAGCAAATTTATCTGGAAGGGCAGGGTGCCCCGAATTGCTAAAAACATCTTGAGGAAAAAAAAGTGAAGCTGGAGGTCTCGCGCTGCCTGACTTTAAGGCATATTATGAAGCCACAGTGGTCAAAACAGCATGGTATTGGCATAAAGATAGATATATCGACCAATGGAATCGAATAGAGTGCTCAGATATAGACCCTCTCATCTATGGACATTTGATCTTTGATAAGGCAGTCAAGCCAACTCACCTGGGACAGAACAGTCTCTTCAATAAATGGTGCCTAGAGAACTGGATATCCATATGCAAAAGAATGAAAGAAGACCCATCTCTCACACCCTATACAAAAGTTAACTCAAAATGGATCAAAGATCTAAACACTAGGTCTAAGACCATAAAACAGTTAGAGGAAAATGTTGGGAGATATCTTATGGATCTTACAACTGGAGGCGGTTTTATGGACCTTAAACCTAAAGCAAGAACACTGAAGAAGGAAATAAATAAATGGGAGCTCCTCAAAATTAAACACTTTTGTGCATCAAAGAACTTCATCAAGAAAGTAGAAAGACAGCCTACACAATGGGAGACAATATTTGGAAATGATATATCAGATAAAGGTCTAGTATCCAGAATTTATAAAGAGATAGTTCATCTCAACAACAAAAAGACAGCCAACCCAATTACAAAATGGGAAAAAGACTTGAACAGACACCTATCAGAAGAGGAAATACAAATGGCCAAAAGGCACATGAAGAGATGCTCAATGTCCCTGGCCATTAGACAAATGCAAATCAAAACCACAATGAGATATCATCTCATACCCACCAGAATGGCCATTATCAGCAAAACAGAAAATGACAAGTGCTGGAGAGGATGCGGAGAAAGAGGCACACTTATCCACTGTTGGTGGGAATGTCAAATGGTGCAACCACTGTGGAAGGCAGTTTGGCGGTTCCTCAAAAAGCTGAATATAGAATTGCCATACGACCCAGCAATACCATTGCTGGGTATCTACTCAAAGGACTTAAGGGCAAAGACACAAACGGACATTTGCACACCAATGTTTATTGCAGCGTTATTTACAATTGCAAAGAGATGGAAACAGCCGAAATCTCCATCAACAGAAGAGTGGCTAAACAAACTGTGGTATATACATACGATGGAATACTATGCAGCTTTAAGACAGGATAAACTTATGAAGCATGTAATAACATGGATGGACCTAGAGAACATTATGCTGAGTGAGTCTAGCCAAAAACTAAAGGACAAATACTGTATGGTCCCACTGATGTGAACAGACATTCGAGAATAAATTTGGAATATGTCACTGGTAACAAAGTCCAGCAGGAGGTAGAAACAGGGTAAGATAATGGGCAATTGGAGTTGAAGGGATACAGACGGTGTAACAGGACTAGATACAAAAACTCAAAAATGGACAGCACAATAATACCTAATTGTAAGGTGGTCATGTTAAAACACTGAATGAAGCTGCATCTGAGCTATAGGTTTTTGTTTTGTTTTGTTTTGTTTTGATTTTACTATTATTACTTTTATTTTTTTTCTCTATATTAACATTCTATATCTTTTTCGGTTATGTTGCTAGTTCTTCTAAACCGATGCAAATGTACTAAGAAATGATGATCATGCATCTATGTGAGGATGTTAAGAATTACTGATTGCATATGTAGAATGGTATGATTTCTAAATGTTGGGTTAATTTCTTTTTTTCCGTTAATTAAAAAAAAAAAAAAAAAGAGAAGGGGTAATTGGAGCTGAAGGGATACAGACTGTACAACAGGGCTGGATATAAAAACTCAGAAATGGACAGCACAATACTACCCAACTGTAATGCAATTATGTTAAAACACTGAATGAAGCTGCATGTGAGGTATAGGTTTTTTGTTTTTTGTTTTTTTTTCTTTCTATTATTGTTTTAATTCTTATTCTGTTGTCTTTTTATTTCTTTTTCTAAATCGATGCAAATGTACTAAGAAATGATGAATATGCAACTATGTGATGTTATTAAGAATTACTGATTGTACATGTAGAATGGAATGATTTCTAATTGTTTTGTTAATTCTTTTTTTAATTAATAAAAAAAAATAAAAAAAATAAAGTATCAGTGGCAGATAGAGTTCTAATGGAGTTGAGAAGCTACTCTAGAAGTTGCTCTTAAGCAAGCTTCAGGTAGACCTTGCTACCTATCATAACCTGCCAACCCCCTATCAGGATCATTCCAGCCAATCCTAAAGAACACCTAGGGCAATACAGAAGATTCTACAAGGCTTCCAGGCACTAGAATAACTTTCCAGATGGGTCCCTGGTCCAGATAAACCCTGAAACCTAGCACAGCCTCTCCAGAACATCAATAGTTCCATCTCTCTACTCCATATTAGTGACAGACCCTTCCAATATCAAAAACTTAGAATTGCCATAGCCCAAACAACCCCAAAGAGAGGTATGAAAAGATCAAAGATGATGGTGAAATTATACATAGAAGATAGGACTTAACAAATGAATTATGAATGCTGAATCATTACATCGACATTTTTAGTCTCAAAGTATTTTAGAGCAACTAGAAGTAAAACCTAAAATTGTGAAATTGTAACCCATATCAAATTCTGAAATATGTTCTACAACTAATTGTGGTGCTGTGCTTTGAAATTTATAGTTTTGTACGTATGTTCACAAAAAGGTAGATTGTGATGATAAAAAAGTATTTAAGCCCTCTAGCCTCCTATATTCTGGAGCAGCTAGAAGGAAAAATATGAGAGGATCGTATGGTAGCCCATGACAAACTCTGGGATATGTCCCGTAAACACTTGTTGAAGAGTGCTTTGAAAACTTGCTTTTTATTTCTTTGCTTTGTATATGTTATACTATACAATAAAAAAGTTATAAAAAAAAAAAAGATGACTTATATGATTCTATTTGTATGGAATTTCTAAAAAAACAGCTATAAAGACACAAAAACAGAGAAGTAGTTAATTAGGGTTGGGGCTAGGGATTGAGTACAAACAGAAACAAAGTAACTTTGGGGGGGATAATGCAAATGTTCTAAAACTAGATTATGGTGATGACTGCACAAATGTATAAATTTACTAAAACCACTGAATTTAGACATTTTCAGTGGATGAATTTTATAATATTTAAAATGAAACCTCAATTAAGTTGCTATTTTTTTAAAAACAAGTCAAGCTCTATAAGGTGAAACAGAAAGATGTCCATGTTATAATAATAAAGTAAAAAACAAAATGCAACAAATTGTTAATAATGGTTGCCTCTGAGAGTAGAAATTACAAGTAGAAAAGATAGGTGAGTGTTCAATTCTTTATACAATGTTTAAAGTTTAGGATAATAGATTTATTCTTTGCTTTTGTTCTGTTTCTACAGTTTCCTTTTTTAAAAGAAATTATGAGTTACCATAAATAACATTTCCCATTAACTGAAAATATGACAGTAACCTTTAAAATCCCACAAACATCAACCTAAAAGTATACTTCCAACCACTGAGTAAAATTCACCTTAAAATGCATAATTCTTTGTTCCTATTTGGAAATGCCAGACTTATAAATTAGGATTTTACTTTAAACGCTTTCCTCAAATATAAAAACAATTATGGTAGATTTCCAACAAAAAATGCATTAAGTTTTTGGTATATGGTAATATGAAATTATCATAATATATGGTAATATGAAAATGCTACCATATATTGAGTATGTAGTATTAATATGTACTTTACATATATCATCATATTTAATCCTCACAATATGCCCCTAAAAGAAACATTAAAAATTTCCATTTCATTAAAAATAAGTGGAGGGTTGGGAAGAGAAAGGGAAAGGAGGGGAGTGGAGAAAAGGAGAGAATAGCAAACAGGGAAGGAGTTAAGGAACTTTCCCTTATCACACAGCAAGAAGATGGCAGAGCCAGAAGTCAAACTTGGAGCCTGTGTTCTATTATACCTCTATCATCAGAGAATTTCCTGTTGCCCAAGAGACTCACCCTGCTGTAGAGGAGAATATTTGCTGGTGACCCATCTGTAGACACTGGCAATATCTTTGCCCCATAGCACCAGGAGAATACCCCATATGCCTTTATTACACTGCTCCATCGAGATATGCAAGAGCCTGAGGACCAAACCCACTTCCCTGACAGGCAGCATGGTCTCATGACACAGACGATTCAAATCCTAGCTCTGCCACTCACTGTCTATGTGACCAAGGGCAGGTGATGCATTTCTGGACATTCCATGCTGTGCTCCTGGCTTGCTGGTTCATGTCTCTATAGCCTGTTCAGGAATAGCTTCCTCTGCCTGCAAAGTCTTTGAACTTAGCTTGGAAATCATTGACTAGTAGTTAAAGCTTTAAGTACAAACTGCCTGAATTTGATTCTTGGCTCTGCCACTTAAGTCACATAACCAGTTTCCTCTTATTTGGAGCAAGGGTCAAAACCTTGGTTGCTGCATCTCCCAGCAAGGTTATTAGAATTCAACAAAATAAGGTGTGATTAGCTCAACATCTGGCATTCAGTAAGTGCACAATAAGTTGCAGCTATCATTAGACTGAATCAGCTGCCTCAAATCTTTGACCACGTGGTACAGCAACTATTTATTCAGTCAACCCAAATTTCTACCCACCATGACACTCTACTGGTCTATGCTGCTTTACCTCCAGAGTCTACATGCCTAACTCAGGAAAACCCACCTCCCACAGGCCCACAGATGACTCAGCAAAATCCTTACCATAAGTGGAAATATGAACTCATATATGAGTGGAAAAGAACACCAGATATGGTATCGAAAGAATTTTCTAGTCCCAGTTCTACCACTTCCAGGTCTGGTAATCCCACACTAACTTCACCACCTTTCTGAGCCTCAGTGTCCTGACCAATAAAGCGAGAATTATGAGAGTGAGCAATACCTTCCAGGTGAGGATCACAGAAGACAATGAGTTTGAAAGTGCTTTGGAAACAGTAAACTTTTGTAGGAAACGAAAAGTATGGGAAAACCACTGATGCTTATAGTGTGCATGGGATACTTTTTATGCACAAAGCAGCACATGCGCTGTTTCATGTAAGCATATATCAAAATGATAGGCATTAAAAAAATGATAGGCAAAGGGAATAACAACAGAAAAGACTGCTATTTTAGAAAGGTTTCACCTTTCTCAGGATTATGGTGAGAACTGCCCTCTGTAGAAGCAAGGAAAACATTTTTTTCAATCTATGTTATGAATCCCCTCTGAAGACCCACGGAATTCTATATTCACAAAGGTTCAATGTCTACATTTCTATCACAGAAACTTATCACAAGGATCTGAAAGAATAATTCTGATGCATTTAAACCTAGGTAGGTAGTTATTGCTACTTCCTCAGACGTACAAGGAAATGCCTTATGATCATGCTTATCCAGGGCTGGGGAGAACCACCCCCATCAACAACTCCCTCCTGCCCCTATCGGAACTATCCCAGAAAGATGGCTGTCAGGGTCACACTATGCAGAAGGCCACAGGGGCCTGACCTGGTGACCTGAGGATTCATTTTTATACTCTTATTAATGGAAGAAGAAAGCAGCCTGGTAAATGCACTCCAACAATGTGGCATCAAGGGAATTTCCCTGGCTAGAGAGAAAGCACACTGCTCTTCTAAAGAATTTCCAGAGAAGAAGATTCCTGCAAACTCGTCTGGTAACCTGGTCCATGTCTAACGACTGTCAGCTCGTAGCTATGGGGCAGCAAACAAATATTTGGGGAAGGGATTGTGCACGGCTTTATTCTTACTGTGGGAGCCGGTTCAGTCTCGCATGTGTTTTAAATCAGCAGGCTCTGCCATATTAGGTGGGGAGACAGCTTTCTGTATAAAACCCTCTAAACTAAGAACTAAAGCATAAGCTGCATACCTGGTTTTATCTTCAGCTCTAGTTGGAGCAAGAGTCAAAACCTGGGGCCTCGTGGAAAGAATTCAGTTCATAGTAGAGTTCTGTATGGTTGGTATTGTATTCTTTCAAATCTTGATTGATGCCTTTGTCACCCTTGGGGGCATGTGTAGGGTTATAAAATTCCCTGCTCCATCAAGCCCATGACTCTGCACAATTGCCTACACAATTCATTCAGTCACTCATTCAGTAAGTCCTCAGTCAGTCAGCAAATACAACTGAGCCCCTTCTAGGGCCAGGCTGTGCACTCTTCTGGTACTTGGAAAACAATGGAAAGTAAAACATTAAAATTAAATTTCTTGCTCTTTTGGAGATTATATTTTAGTGGGTGTTCTAGTTTGCTAGCTGCCAGAATGCAATATACCAGAATCAGAACAGGTTTTAAAAATGGAATTTAATAAGTTGCTAGTTTATAGTTCTAAGGCCAAGAAAATGTCCCAATTCAAACAACTCTATAGAAATGTCCAATCAAAGGCATCCTGAGAAAGATACCTTGGTTCAAGAAGGCCAATGAAGTTCAGCATTTTCTCTTTCAAGTGAGAAGGCACATGGCGAACATAGTCAGCACTTCTCTCTCAGCTGGAAGGGCACATTACGAACATGGCATCATCTACTAGCTTTCTCTCCTGGCTTCCTGTTTCATGAACCTCCCCAGGAGGCATTTTCCTTCTTCATCTCCAAAGGTCACTGGCTGGTGGACTCTCTGCTTCTTGGTACTGCAGCATTCTCTTCTCTCTCTGAATCTCTAGCTTTCTCCAAAATGTTTCCTCTTTTATAGGATTCCCATGAATAAATCAAGACACACCCGAATGGGTGGAGACATGTCTCCACCTAATCCAGTTTAACAACCGCTCTTGATCGGGTCACATCTTCAGGGAGATAATCTAATTACAGGTTCAAATGTACAGCACTGAATAGGGATTAGAAGAAATGGCTGCCTTTACAAAATGAGATTAGGATTAAAACATGGCTTTTCTAGGGTACATACATCCTTTCAAAACAGCACATTCTACTCTCTGGACCCTAAAAAGACATGTTTTTCCCACATACAGAATACATTAATTCCATCACAATATCAGAGAACTTTAAAGCATTTCAGTAACAATCAAATGCAACACAAGGTTAAAACCAGTACAAGGTCTCATCAAAGACAGTTACAAGCATGGTCTGTGCTCAGGCAAATTCTCCTCTGTCTCTGGACCTTTGAAAACTCATAACAAGTTATTTTCTGCCAACATAAAAAGAGGAACAGTCATGGGATACATATAGGCATTTCCATAGGGAGGAAGGAACACAGGGGTCACTGGACCTATACAGTTTTGAAAATCTGCAGGGCAAAGTCCATTAGATTTCAAAGTCTGAGAGTTATTTATTTTCAGGGCTTCTGAAAGCAGCAGTCCTACTCTTTCTAAGGGCCTACGCAGAAATGCAACCTTGGGGGATACTGGGGAGACCTCCTTCTTCTTGGCTCCACCCTCTCCAAGGATCATGGCTGCACCGGGCTCTCTGCCATCTCCAGGGCACACGTTCAACCCCTCCATGTGGTGGCAGCCAGGTGCTCTCCAAACCCCAAGGAATGTGCTTCACCCTCTCCAAGGCCTGAAGCAGCATGACTCTTCCACTGCAACAAGGTGGCAGGCTCATCTCTGCCTTTGGGGCAAACTCACACTCTCCATGGGCTTGGGTGGGTCCGCTCTCCTGGCCTGAGGCTTCTTGACTTCAGACCTGGCCTCCATGGTTTTGCCTCTGAACTTATTTTTCCTCCAGTGTGTCTCTTCTCTGAACCCCTAGTCAATTGGCAGCAGCTCTGTTTATACAGGTCCCACAGTGCTCTCATTAGCTTCCTATGTAGTAGCCTTGGATTATGCCCATCAGACATAAGGAGTTTCCATAAATCCTTCTGGATAACTCCATGTCCAATCCTCGCTTTCTCTGAAATGGCTGGCTGGTTTCACATTTGGCCAAATTCTCACATGGGGCACCATCCTTTGGGGTCTCCCCTCCAGGAACCCCAGAATTTTCCAGAACATCAATTCTATGTGTATGGTACACTAGAAAGTGATAAGTCAGGGGGAATCAGTGCTAGAGAAGGGGGAGATAACTGAAATTTTAAATAGGGCAGACAGAGTAGGCTTCTCTGAGAAGGTGAGAGTTCATAGAGTTCTGCTACCTTTGTACCCAAGAGTTCAGTTCTCAGCTTCTACCTTTCCTGTCACATTTCACTATAAGCTGCAAGGAGAAACCAGTCTGCACTTTCCACATTTAATCTGGAATCTCTTCTGCTAAATATTCAAGTTCATGGCTTTTAAAATCTGCCTTCCTGTCAAAGCCACTAGTCAATTTTGTCAGATTCTCTGCTATTTTAAAACAAGGATCGCCTTCCTTCCAGTTTGCGATCACATGTGCCTCATTTCTGTCTAAGGCTTTATCAGAAGTATCTTTAAAGTCCACATTTCTACCAACAGTCTCTTCAAAGCATTTTAGGTCCTCTCTACCAAGCTCCTCACAACTCCAAAAACTTGTCCTTATCCATTTAGAAAGCCATTCCAACATGTTTAGTATTTGGAAACCACAGTAGCCCCTCAATCCTTTGGTACCAAAATCGGTTCTAGTTTGCTAGCTGTCAGAATGTAATATACCAGAAACAGAACAGGTTTTAAAAAGGGAATTTAATAAGTTGCTAGTTTACAGTTCTAAGGCCAAGAAAACGTCCCAATTCAAACAAGTCTATAGAAATGTCCAATCAAAGGCATCCAGGGAAAGATACCTTGGTTCAAGAAGGCCAATGAAGTTCAGGGTTTCTCTCTCAAGCGACAAGGCACATGGTGAACATAGTAAGGGCTTCTCTCTCAGCTGGAAGGGCACATGAAGAATATGGCGTCATCTGTTAGCTTTCTCTCCTGGCTTCCTTTTTCATGTAGCTGCCCAGGAAGCATTTTCCTTCTTCATCTCTAAAGGTCACTGGCTCCAAAATGTTTTCTCTTTTATAGGATTCCCATAAACTAATCAAGAACCGAATGGGTGGAGACATGTCTCCACCTGAACCAGTTTAACAACTGCTCTTGACTGAGTCACCTCTCCAGGGAGATGATCTAATTACAGATTCAAATATACAGCACTGAATAGAGATTAGAAGAAATGGCTGCCTTTACAAAATGGGATTAGGATTAAAACATTGCTTTTGTAGGGGACATACATCCTTTCAAACCAGCACAGTGGGATTAGATAATAACTACTTAAAAATTCTATGTGGGACTTCCGGAGAAGATGGCGGCTTAGTAAGACGCGCAGATCTTAGTTTCTCCTCCAGGACAGCTACTAGGGGAGTAGAAACGATACAGAACAGCTCCCAAAGCCACGACAGAGATAAAAAAGACAGCGTACCCCATCCTGGAACGGCTGGCTGGCTGAGAGAACCCGCTCTGGTGAGATCGCCGAGGGGCGCAGGCTTCACCGGGCGGGGCAGCAGGCGGCCGGAGTCACTCCCTTCCCCCTTCCCGGGCCGGCTGGGAGAATTGGACAGGCGGTCGCCTGAAACTGCGGCGGTTGGCGCCTGCACCATGCGCGACCCCCGGACCAACCGAGAGAATTGGATCGGAAATACCCAGGCTGCGGAGAACGGTGACGGGGGGGGGTCCCTTCCAAACCCGTGACTCCCCGGGAACGTGCACTCTCCCGGGCGAGCCGCTGCGGCTGGCGCCCTCCCGTCACGCTTGTCGCCCCGGGCCAACTAGGAAATTCGGACGGGCGCTTTCCCGGGCTGCGGCGGCCAGCGACCCTCCCCGCGTTCGGACCCCAGGCCAGCTGGCACTCTTCCAAGCCACTTCGGCTAGTGAACCTTCCGGACGGCGAGAGTTTTCCAAAGTTAAAGGACCCACAGCACCTTTTACTGGTGGGACCCACAGACAAACGTGTGCCACGAGCGCCACCTACTGGGCAGGATAAGAAAAACAGAACCCAGAGATTTCACAGAAAAATCTTCCAAACTTTTGGATCCAACACCCAGGGAAATCTGTCTAAATGCGCAGACGCCAACAGAAGATAACGGATCACGCTCAAAAAATTGAAAATATGGCCCAGTCAAAGGAACAAACCAATAGTTCAAATGAGATACAGGAGCTGAGACAACTAATGCTGAATATACGAACAGAAATGGAAAACCTCTTCAAAAACGAAATTGATAAATTGAGGGAGGACATGAAGAAGACATGGGCTGAACATAAAGAAGAAACAGAAAAACTGAAAAAACAAATCACAGAACTTATGGAAGTGAAGGACAAAGTAGAAAAGATGGAAAAAACAATGGATACCTACAATGACAGATTCAAAGAGACAGAAGATAGAATTAGTGATTTGGAGGATGGAACATCTGAATTCCAAAAACAAACAGAAACTATCAGGAAAACAATGGAAAAATTTGAACAGATGATCAGGGAACACAAGGACAATATGAAGCGCACAAATATACGTGTTGTGGGTGTCCCAGAAGGAGAAGAGAAGTGAAAAGGAGGAGAAAAACTAATGGAAGAAATTATCACTGAAAATTTCCCAACTCTTATGAAAAACCTAAAATTACAGATCCAAGAAGTGCAGCGCACCCCAAAGAGATTAGATCCAAATAGGCGTTCTCCAAGACACTTACTAGTTAGAATGTCAGAGGTCAAAGAGAAAGACAGGATCTTGAAAGCAGCAAGAGAAAAACAATCCATCACATACAAGGGAAACCCAATAAGACTATGTGTAGATTTCTCAGCAGAAACCATGGAGGCTAGAAGACAGTGGGATGATATATTTAAATTACTAAAAGAGAAAAACTGCCAACCAAGACTTCTATATCCAGCAAAACTGTCCTTCAAAAATAGAGAAATTAAAACATTATCAGGCAAAAAGTCACTGAGAGAATTTGTGACCAAGAGACCAGCTCTGCAAGAAATACTAAAGGGAGCACTAGAGTCAGAAGAGAAAGGTATGGAGAAGAGTGCAGAAAGAAGGAAAGTCAGATATGATATATATAATACAAAAGGCAAAATGGTAGAGGAAAATATTATCCAAACAGTAATAACACTTAATGTTAATGGACTGAATTTCCCAATCAAAAGACATAGATTGGCAGAATGGATTAAAAAATAGGATCCTTCTATATGCTGTCTACAGGGAACACATCTTAGACCCAAAGATAAACATAGGTTGAAACTGAAAGGTTGGGAAAACATATTTCATGCAAATAACAACCAGAAAATAGCAGGAGTGGCTATACTAATATCCAACAAGTTAGACTTCAAATGTAAAACAGTTAAAAGAGACAAAGAAGGACACTATATACTAATAAAAGGAACAATTAAACAAGAAGACATAACAATCATAAATATTTACACACCGAACCAGAATGCCCCAAAATACGTGAGGAATACACTGCAAACAGTGAAAAGGGAAATAGACACAAATACCATAATAGTTGGAGACTTCAATTCCCCACTCTCATCAATGGACAGAACATCTAGACAGAGGATCAATAAAGAAATAGAGAATCTGAATATTACTATAAAGGAGCTAGACTTAACAGACATTTATAGGACATTACATCCCACAACAGCAGGATACACCTTTTTCTCAAGTGCTCATGGATCATTCTCAAAGACAGACCATATGCTGGGTCACAAAGTAAGTCTTAACAAATTTAAAAAGATTGAAATCATACACAACACTTTCTCGGATCATAAAGGAATGAAGTTGGAAATCAATAATAGGCGGAGTGCCAGAAAATTCACAAATACGTGGAGGCTCAACAACACACTCCTAAACAACGAGTGGGTTAAAGAAGAAATTGCTAGAGAAATTAGCAAATACCTCGAGACAAATGAAGATGAAAACACAACATATCAAAACTTATGGGATGCAGCAAAGGCAGTGCTAAGAGGGAAATTTATTGCCCTAAATGCCTTTATCAGAAAAGAAGAAAAGGCAAAAATGCAGGAATTAAATGTTCACTTGGAAGAACTGGAGAAAGAACAGCAAACTAATCCCAAAGCAAGCAAAAGGAAAGAAATAACAAAGATCAGAGCAGAAATAAATGAAATTGAAAACATGAAAACAATAGAGAAAATCAATAAGACCAGAAGTTGGTTCTATGAGAAAATCAAAAAGATTCATGGGCCCTTATCAAGATTGACAAAAAGAAGAAGAGAGAGGATGCAAATAAATAAGATCAGAAATGGAAGAGGAGACATAACTACTGACCTCACAGAAATAAAGGAGGTAATAACAGGATACTATGAACAACTTTACACTAATAAATACAACAATTTAGATGAAATGGACGGGTTCCTGGAAAGACATGAACAACCAACTTTGACTCAAGAAGAAATAGATGACCTCAACAAACCAATCACAAGTAAAGAAATTGAATTAGTCATTCAAAAGCTTCCTAAAAAGAAAAGTCCAGGACCAGATGGCTTCACATGTGAATTCTACCAAACATTCCAGAAAGAATTAGTACCAACTCTCCTCAAACTCTTCAAAAAAATCGAAGTGGAGGGAAAACTACCTAATTCATTCTATGAAGCCAACATCACCCTCATACCAAAACCAGGCAAAGATATTACAAAAAAAGAAAACTACAGACCAATCTCTCTAATGAATATAGATGCAAAAATCCTCAATAAAATTCTAGCAAATCGTATTCAACAACACAATGTAAAAGAATTATACATCATGACCAAGTAGGATTCATCCCAGGTATGCAAGGATGGTTCGACATAAGAAAATCAATTAATGTAATACACCATATCAACAAATCAAAGCAGAAAAATCACATGATCACCTCAATTGATGCAGAGAAGGCATCTGACAAGATTCAACATCCTTTCCTGTTGAAAACACTTCAAAAGATAGGAATACAAGGGAACTTCCTTAAAATGATACAGGGAATATATGAAAAACCCACAGCTAATATCATCCTCAATGGGGAAAAATTGAAAACTTTCCCCCTAAGATCAGGAACAAGACAAGGATGTCCACTATCACCACTATTATTCAACATTGTGTTGGAGGTTCTAGCCAGAGCAATTAGACAAGAAAAAGAAATACAAGGCATCAAAATTGGAAAGGAAGAAGTAAAACTATCACTGTTTGCAGACGATATGATACTATACGTCGAAAACCCGGAAAAATCCACAACAAAACTACTAGAGCTAATAAAGGAGTACAGCAAAGTAGCAGGTTACAAGATCAACATTCAAAAATCTGTAGCATTTCTATACACTAGTAATGAACAAGCTGAGGGGGAAATCAAGAAACGAATCCTATTTACAATTGCAACTAAAAGAATAAAATACCTAGGAATAAATTTAACTAAACAGACAAAAAACCTATATGAAGAAAACTACAAAAAACTGTTAAAAGAAATCACAGAAGACCTAAATAGATGGAAGGGCATACCGTGTTCATGGATTGGAAGACTAAATATAGTTAAGATATCAATCCTACCTAAATTGATTTACAGATTCAATGCAATACCAATCAAAATCCCAACAACTTATTTTTCAGAAATAGAAAAACCAATAAGCAAATTTATCTCGAAGGGCAGGGTGCCCCGAATTGCTAAAAACATCTTGAGGAAAAAAAACGAAGCTGGAGGTCTTGCACTGCCTGACTTTAAGGCATATTATGAAGCCACAGTGGTCAAAACAGCATGGTATTGGCATAAAGATAGATATATCGACCAATGGAATCGAATAGAGTGCTCAGATATAGACCCTCTCATCTATGGACATTTGATCTTTGATAAGGCAGTCAAGCCAACTCACCTGGGACAGAGCAGTCTCTTCAATAAATGGTGCCTAGAGAACTGGATATCCATATGCAAAAGAATGAAAGAACACCCATCTCTCACACCCTATACAAAAGTTAACTCAAAATGGATCAAAGATCTAAACATTAGGTCTAAGACCATAAAACAGAGGAAAATGTTGGGAGATATCTTATGGATCTTACAACTGGAGGCGGTTTTATGGACCTTAAACCTAAAGCAAGAACACTGAAGAAGGAAATAAATAAATGGGAGCTCCTCAAAATTAAACACTTTTGTGCATCAAAGAACTTCATCAAGAAAGTAGAAAGACAGCCTACACAATGGGAGACAATATTTGGAAATGACATATCAGATAAAGGTCTAGTATCCAGAATTTATAAAGAGATTGTTCAACTCAACAACAAAAAGACAGCCAACCCAATTACAAAATGGGAAAAAGACTTGAACAGACACCTATCAGAAGAGGAAATACAAATGGCCAAAAGGCACATGAAGAGATGCTCAATGTCCCTGGCCATTAGACAAATGCAAATCAAAACCACAATGAGATATCATCTCACACCCACCAGAATGGCCATTATCAGCAAAACAGAAAATGACAAGTGCTGGAGAGGATGCGGAGAAAGAGGCACACTTATCCACTGTTGGTGGGAATGTCAAATGGTACAACCACTGTGGAAGGCAGTTTGGCGGTTCCTCAAAAAGCTGAATATAGAATTGCCATACGACCCAGCAATACCATTGCTGGGTATCTACTCAAAGGACTTAAGGGCAAAGACACAAACGGACATTTGCACACCAATGTTTATAGCAGCGTTATTTACAATTGCAAAGAGATGGAAACAGCCGAAATCTCCATCAACAGAAGAGTGGCTAAACAAACTGTGGTATATACATACGATGGAATATTATGCAGCTTTAAGACAGGATAAACTTATGAAGCATGTAATAACATGGATGGACCTAGAGAACATTATGCTGAGTGAGTCTAGCCAAAAACTAAAGGACAAATACTATATGGTCCCACTGATGTGAACGGACATTCGAGAATAAATTTTGAATATGTCATTGGTAACAGAGTCCAGCAGGAGGTAGAAACAGGGTAAGATAATGGACAATTGGAGCTGAAGGGAAACAGACTGTGCAACAGGACTAGATACAAAAACTCAAAAATAGACAGCACAATAATACCTAATTGTAAAGTAATCATGTTAAAACACTGAATGAAGCTGCATCTGAGCTATAGGTTTTTGTTTTGTTTTGTTTTGTTTTTACTATTATTACTTTTATTTTTTTCTCTATATTAACATTCTATATCTTTTTCGGTTGTGTTGCTAGTTCTTCTAAACCGATGCAAATGTACTAAGAAACGACGATCATGCATCTATGTGATGATGTTAAGAATTACTGATTGCATATGTAGAATGGTATGATTTCTAAATGTTGGGTTAATTTCTTTTTTTCGTTAATTAAAAAAAAAAGAGAGAAGGGGTAATTGGAGCTGAAGGGATACAAACTGTGCAACAGTACTGGATATAAAAACTCAGAAATGGACAGCACAATACTACCTAATTGTAATGCAATTATGTTAAAACATTGAATGAAGCTGCATGTGTGGTATAGGTTTTTTTTTTCTCTCTATTATTGTTTTAATTCTTATTCTGCTGTCTTTTTATTTCTTTTTCTAAATCAATGCAAATGTACTAAGAAATGATGAATATGCAACTATGTGATGATATTAAGAATTACTGATTGTACATGTAGAATGGAATGATTTCTAAATGTTTTGTTAATTTTTTTTAATTAATAATAATAAAAATTTCTATGTGTATGGTACACTTGAAAGTGATAAGTCAGGGGGAATTAGTGCTAGAGAAGGGGGAGATAACTGAAATTTTAAATAGGGCAGACAGAGTAGGCTTCTTTGAGAAGGTGAGGGTTGAGTTAAAGCTTGAAAGACATGAGAATCTGGATGAAGAGTATTCCAGGCAGAGGAAATAGCCATTGAAGAAGCCCAATGTGGGAGTATGCCTGGAATGTTCTAGTTACAGCAAGAAGGCACACAGTGTACAAGAAATGAACGAAAGTGGTAGGTGCTCCTTACAAGGCCTTCGTAGGCAGTCATTTTGCAAAACCTACACTACTGACTGGTAAAATGAATAAATCCAGTCCTGGACCATTACCGCACAGCCTCCTAGCTTAGATGTGGTGGTGTCCCATGATGATGAGGCAGGGAAATGGAGGCCAAACACTCCCATTATGTCAGTGACACCATCATTCTTCTAAGAGCTCAGACTGTGAAATCACCTCTACTTCCTTTCTCTTTCCTGTCAACTAGTCTTGCTAGTTCTTCCTCCCCAAATCTTGTCCCTACTTATTCCTCCTGCCAACATTCTAATCCATCCATTCATTTTTAAAGATGTATTTATGAAGTACCTATATATGCCAGGCACAGAGAACACATATCATGTCAAACAGACATGGTCTCAGGTCTCCTAGAGTTTATAGTTCAAAGAACTTCATTTGAAGAATAAAACTGCCTCCTAACTGGCACTGTTGAGTTTAGTTTCTGTTCCTTCCAAGTCATCCTAAATCTGTTGCCAGATAACCTCAAACTTACACTGTTTCTAGAAAGCTCCCTACTGACCTCAGAGCTGGCTCTCCCAGGTATGCCCTGACAATCAATTCCCATTCCTTTTCCTTCCTCCCATTGGATACTATCTGCTCCAAACAGACGTGGCTCTTTAATGGTCCAACCTCAGCACTATGATGTTCCTCCAGTTTTGAGTGTCCTCTCAGAATTCTCAAGAGTCACTTTCAGCCCAACATCCTTCCTCAAGCATTCTCCAATAGTTATGAGTAGGGAGGTCCTAATTTATTTTAATCATTCTTTCTTTTTATACTTCCTTACCCACAATTTGGTAGGCCCCTGGGTGAGGAAACATAGTTTCTGCCCACCTGAAACAAAATCTAGTAAGAAAGACATTAATGAAAAAAATAAGCACATCACTACAAACGGTATGAAGTTCCATAAAGAAAAATGCAAGGTACTATGAAAACATTCAAAAGGGAACTATGACTTACTAATGGGAAAGAAAAGGCTTCTGTCTCAGAGATCTAACTTCAAGGAACTAAGATCTATAGCAGCACTATTCAGTAGAACGTCCTGCACTGAAAATGTCCTGTATCTACACTGTACAATTCAGTAGCCACTAGTCACATGTGGCCACTAAGCACTTGAAATGTGGCTAGTGTAACTGAGGAATTGTATTTTAATTTTATTCAATTGTATTTACTTTTAATAGCCCCATGTGGCTAGTACCTATTATACAGGATAACTGCAGATCTAAAGAATGAACAGTAGTTAAATACGTTAGCAAAGGACAGGAATAGTGCATAGGCAGAAGGAACAATAGCTACAAAAGTCCTGAGACTAGAGAGAGAATTATGTTTGATGACATGACAGCAGGAGAGAGGATGGAATGCAAAGAGCTGGAAGAAGTCACCATGAGAAGAGCCAGAAAAGCAGGCTGGGACCAGACCACGCAGGGTCCAGAAGGCCAAGTTAAGGTTTCTGAGTTCCAGTAAACAGTAGTGTGAAGGGGTGTAATAAAAAAGAGTGACATGATCAGATCTGCATTACAGAAAAAAGAAAAAAAAAAAGTCACAACAAGCTGCAAAAAGGAGAATGGATTAGAGAGGGGAAGACCAAATATGAGGGGGTCAGCAATAAAGCTCTTATAATAATCTGGATAAAAATCAAGGTATGTGGGGTGGGAGGGGAAAGAATGCATAGATTTGCATATCTTTGTTCAGGCTTATGCCATGCTATCTGAGTGACCATGGGAAAGAAATTCTCTGGGCTCATATTCTTTCAACTATAAAATGGGGAATAATATCACCTTCTGTGCCTAATTTGCAATGAGGAGCAAATGGATAGGAATGTGCTCAAAATCATAAAGAATCTATGAAAGTCACAGGTTAACATTATTGCTCAATCTCACCTAGGCTACTCTCTCTTCTTCCCCCACAACCATCACTCATACAGCTAGTACCATCCAACTTAGAACAAAATGGTGCTTCACTGGCTTCATATGTGGTAGTGGGGAGTAGAAAAGAGAAGAGGATTAGAGTCATCACACTGGGGCTCTAGTCCTGTCTCTAATACCTATTCAGTTTCAGAGCCTCAATTTCATTGTGTTCAAATAAAATGGCAGTTGGCCTTCCTACCTCACAGAGTCATTGTAATACTTTAAAAAGATGAGGGGAGCCATAGTGTTTCTTGTTTGTTTGTTTGTTTTCAATTCCTAGTAACATTAGTTCAGTAACAATTTTAAAGCACCTAATCTGTGGCTAGCGGTCTATCAGATGTTAGGGATACAGGTATGAATCTTTCCATGAGCTCAGCAAATGGCTCAAAAGGAGTCAAACAAGAAAACAATTGAAATATACTCTGGTAAGGGCTAGATGATGATTAGGTAAGACAGTGGACTATGGGACAGTAGAGAGAGGGTCTTCATCTTCTCCTTCCTCTGGGTTGGCAAGGGAGGGCAGGCATTATCAGAGGTCATAGAGAAAGGAGTCCAAAAGGAAGGAATGCATAAGCAAGCCTTATAAGGTGTACAGGAATTGAACAGGTGAAGAAGGTGAGAGGAGAGCATACCAGACAATAAAAATAGCATACATTTCATTTATTCATGAATTCAACAAACACTAATTGAGCATATTACAGGCAAGGTACTCTAGGGAAACAAAGAAAAGTAAGATATGACTACTGCACACTGGCTGTGCATGTTCCTGGAAGACAGACAGCTGCTAGGCAAAGTCACTTATAATTCAATATGGTGAGCACAGCAATGAGAGTAAGTTCATGGTTCTGGAAACGTATAAAGTACCTTAAAACACTTTTACAGCATGGGGACATGTGGAGGAAGATGAGGCTGGCAAGGGGAGCAAGGAGCAGAGCATGAGGGTAGCAGCAGCAGCATCCCAACCCATCCTCTTAGTCATGTGACTTCAGCTCATCATTTAATCTCTTCAAACTTCATTTTTTTATCTCTAAAATGGAGAGAATAATTAAAACTACCTTAAAGGGTTGTCAGGAGGTTAAAATTAAGGGAAGGTTATAACATGCCTAGCAATGTACCTGGAACATAATTAGTGCCCAATAAACATCAGCAGCCATCATCTTATCATCATCATCAACATCATCAACAACTTGATGAACGGGAAAAATCATTCGGGAAATGTGAACTTAGAAACAGGAAATAGTACAACTGCTCTCAGGCTCTTACCTTCCTGAAGTCCACAAGAAAGAAAAAGACAGGCTAGGCTATATTTTATGTCACCCTCTGCCCTAGACCAGTGCCTCTCAGAATCTTAACACAGAAAGAAACCTGACCAGACAGGGAGTGCATGAATAATTCCCAAGAGGTACCTTCTCAATTGCAAAAGCTCTCTGACTTTTCAATACCTCATCCTAGGACTTCATTCTCCTTCATAACCTACTCATTTTGGTATCATCGACATCACTATAGGAAACAGCGCTTACTCACTTCCAGGCACTGTTACAGCATTTTTCATGCCTCAATGCATTTAATCCTCTGGAGGTAGGTACTATTAACATTCCCATTTTATGGCTGAGGAAATTGAGAGAAGAACCACTAAATAACTTGCCCAAGATGGCAAGCTAATAAATGTTGGAACTGGGATGTCAGTCCAGGCAGTCTGGCTCCAGAATCCATGTTTTTATCCACTTCAGTATGTTACCTCTCCAATATGAGAACACTTCACCCTGAAACTCACACCAGCACTGATATTCTGAGTGGATGTGCCATGCTCATCCTGTGGCTTCTAGCACACAGCCACATATTTATACTCGATCTGAGGGGAAGGGTCTAAGACCTAACAGCTTTACTCAGGTTTGCACTAGGAGACATCATCACTAAGGACAAATGCCCACAGCACTTAGTGCTGCTAACGGAGCTCAAACAAATGACAAGTTGGTGGTTACTGGGAGACGATTAAAAATCTACCATTAAACCGAGCTGTACTTAGAGGAGACCTTTTTGAAAGTAGCTTTTCATCAGGGGATTATATTTTCTTCTTGACAATTTCCTTAATGGCAAGAAAGGCTATGGGTTAGAAGAACAAAGGAGACCCAAGGGCAAAGAGTAGAAGATTCTCACCAAAGTGGGGGCATGAGGGGAGGGAGGAAAAATATTAAACAACCAGCAGAGATGTACCTCTTCTTTTATTCCTGTATAATGCTCCAGTTGCCGCCAACCCCACCCCCTCTCTCTGCCTTCTTTTCTGGGGGCACTAACAGCAGCCCAGAGCTCATTAAAGTTTGAACAGACTGATCGATCAATAAGGACAGAATGGTGAATTGTCCATCTGCAAATTACCAAGCACCTCATGAATATTTCAGGAACTAAACTAGGAACAGGGAGAAGAGGAAAACCAGGACTTCATTTTCCTCTGTAAAAAAAGGACAAAAGCATCTCTTTCGTTACTGATCACCTGGATTTTTTAAACCAAACAATCAAATGAAACTTTAAAAATGAACAAGTATTGTCCAACATTCCTTCCTTTCCAAAACCAGAAGGCTGAATCCAAAGCTAATAAATATCAGCATCTACATGACACAGAGATATTCTAGCTTTAACCAGTTTCCTTACTTTCTCAGAACACACCACCACGTTCTCATACCGCCATGCCTTTGCACACGCTGTTCTCTCTGCTGTTTGCCTCACCTGTTCACTTGGGAGGACAGTCCAGAGATTTAAAAGCGGAGCTTTGGGGTCAGAGAGCTTAGTTAGGTTCCAGTCCTGCCTCTCCTACTTATTAACTATATGAAGTTGGGTAAGGTACCTTACCTTTTTGTGCCTGTTTCTTCCTTGATGAAATAGTACTACATTGTTCTAGTTTGCTAGCTGCCTGAATGCAACACACCAGCGATGGACTGGCTTTCAATAAAAAGGGATTTATTTAGTTAACGTATAGTTCTCCAGAGGAAAGGCAGCAATTTTCGACTGAAGTTCTTTCTTACATGGGAAGGCACAGGGCAATTTCTGCTGGTCCTCTCTCCAGGCCTCTGGGTTCCAACAACTTTCCCCGGGGTGATTTCTTTCAGCATTTCCAAAGGCCTGGGCTGAGCTGCGAGTACTGAGATGAGGTATGCTGAGCTGCTTGGGCTGTACTACGTTGAGGGCTGTGCTATGTTGAGCGCTCTCATTTAAGCACTAGCCAATTAAATCAAAGGTCATTCATTGGAGGAGGCATGCCTCCTTGCTGACTGCAGATGTAATCAGCAATAGATGAGGTTCACATACTGTTGGCTCAAGTCCACAGTAATAGAACTAGGCACCTTCAACTGGCCAAGTTGACACCTGAATCTAACTACCACATACATTTATATGGCCATTGTGAGGATTCAATTCTGTTATGCATGCTGATATATTTTACACAGCATTTGGCACATAACAGCTCAGATGTTAGTCATGATTATTAGTGGAATTAGCTTTAGCCTCGGTTCCAGCCACAGTTTTTTCTCTCCAAGCACTTATCAATCATATTTTAGTTGTCTATTCATCTGTTCAACTTGACTATGACCTCCTGAAAGTTAAACCTGTATCTTGCTCACCTCTGCACCTAAAGTTATCCTAAAGTAGTCTCTGGCATGAGGTGGACACACGATAATTACTTGGCAGATAGGTGCAAGGGATCATGCTCAAGGAGAGGTTGCACCTTGCCCATACCTTTGTGACAACACAGCATGCGGCCCAGATGTCCTCAGAGGATTGCTCATGGTGGTTGAACTCAGGCTCCCACTTTTTAATTGTCTGGTCTGCAAAAGCCAAAAGGGTCCCCTTCTGGTCCACTAGAGCTGCACGGACACTGCCTGTTCCAACATCCACACCAACATAGTAGTGGCTCCCTGGTTCCTGTTCTCCACCAGACATTGTGGTCCTTCAACCTGTGGTGATCAAGTACAAGAGCAATGTGAGACACAGTAGGTCTGCAAAGACACTTACAAAATATCTTGAAAGTGGAAATGAAATGGGTGCAGCTAATTAACTGGCAGTCGATTTGTTCATCTAGCCAAATTTTTTAGTGCTAACTGTGTTCAGAGGCACTGAGTGAGGTTATGAGTGGACAAGACCAACATGTTCTGAGATATGAAGTTCACATTCTCAGAAAGGAATCAGGCATGAAGCATGTAATTAATGATTACTTAAGCAAGTTGTGATGCATGCTGTAAGGGCAAATGCAGGGTTGTCAGAGAACTTAGAAGCTGGAGGCAATGGATGTGAATTTATTCTCAGTGAGTCTGAATCAACAAGGACAGTGGCCATAGTACTAAAAAAGAACCTCATCTTCCCACTCATTCATTCAATCAACAAATACCTATCGAGCCCCTATTATGCAACCAGTACTATAAAAGGCATATACATTCCTCTATTTCCCACAATTACTCTGGAAAGTGGGTACAATTAACTCTCTACTCAAAGTGAAATGATAAGAGACAAGTAACTTTTTGCTTAATGGGAAGGCCCACACACATAAACAGTAAATACGCAAGTACCACTCAGGGGGCAGCGTGGACCTAAAGACCCAGATCTGTGCAACTCCAAATCTCATGCTCTTTCCATTCCATCCCATTCTTTCTTAAAGCCTGACAAACAGGTTTGGAGAAAGGCAGATATACTACAGTCATGTCATAAAGTGACTGGGAATTGGGAAGGAGCCCCAAGGAACAGAATCAGGAATCTGTTACACTGTTTTCCTTATAGATCCCTGGTGAGATACACTATGGAATTTCTTGGCCTCCATTGCTGCTCTAAATTCCCTTTGGCCAGGTTAGCCCACATGACCCAAAAATCTCATAAAGGTTTTCATTTTCCTATCAGTCTTTCAAAGAGTAAGAACAAATCCCAAAGACAAATGTGCTATTGAACACACTACATTTCTCCCCAGGTAAGCTGTTGCAGTCTTATGCCCAAAGTTTAATTTCAACCTGAGTAGCATTCTACGTCCTTCAAACTTCAAAAATATAATGTTTCCTTTGTAGAGTCACACTTGGGGATTCTAGAGCAAGCCAGTGAGCAGTTGTTCAGTTACTGCTTCCTGGATATTCATCTCAGTGAAAAACAACTTCATTAAACATGACTGCTTCTGACTTAATGGCAAGGCTTTCCAAACTGTATGCTTTCCTCCTTTTGGCTTTAAGGCTCACTGGCAGGTGAAGAAGAAAACAGGGAGGTCCTAGTGATAACATTTACTACCTTCACCTGAGATTCAGAGAATCACTCTCAGGCTTTAGCCAAAGTATGTTCGCATCTTCTCTCATCTAAATCCCTTTGGGAGTTTCATACGACCATATGACCAGTTTTCAAAGCATCCATTCCTCCATTCATTCAGCAACAATACCTTTGCTTCAAACTCTTACTTAAAGAAAATTTAAATAAGACACATAAAAGCAGAGAGGCTCTGTCTGTAGCAAAGCTCACCCTTGCCTCTCCCTCCACCTCAGGACTGCCGAAAACCACTGGCTTCTGGCTGTGTTACAATCCAAGCCCCTTGGTGCAGCCTCTGAGGCCCTGCGTGATCTGGTCTCTACCTGCTGTCCAGCCACGTCTAAAACAGGCCTGCCCATGTCTAATGCACCTGTCCATTCATAACTGACAGCATGTTTTTCTTTCTTAGTGGTGTATAAAATAATGGCACATCTTGCAACCAATGACATCTGAGATTTGAAGAAATCTGGTGATACCAGGCACCTTAACAGAGAGCTGAGGATATAGCAATTGGCAAAACAGGCACAGTCCCTTGGCTCACAGCTTCCCCGGCTTCTTTATATGTAAATAGGGCCCATTCACTTCAGAGGATTCTTGTAAGGATTAATTGCGATCATGCCCAAAATATGAGGCAGGGCACAGAAGAGTAGCCTAAGTCTTTCGGTGATTCTTCTGTGGCCTCTGAAAGGTAGCAGCCTGAGGAGAAGGTGGATAATGTACTTCCACCTCTTCCAATGCTATTACTTAGGTTCTTTCCTGTATGGAAACCATACCTCCCATCTGAGTTTTTCAATATGTTCTTTTCCCACCCTAGCACCATAGCCCCTCCCCACCCTCTTCCATTAGATCCTGTGACTATTAACCACACTGGAGCTCAATCACTCTAGTTTCTATTTTCTCCTCTGTAAGCAGGAATATAACGCTACAAAGTAAACCTTCAACGAACAGCAACAGTTGATGCTGCTGTCATTGCTGCTGTTCAAATGTCAGTTCTCAGAGTTCTAGCACTGAAAAAATGCCTTTGCCAAGAATATCTACAATATACAAAAAAAAAAAAAAATTCTTCTTCCCAAGGCAAGAAACAGTATTGACTCTTCAGGATATACAATGTAAGGAGTGTAGTTTCTGAATCTCAAATACACAAAAGAAGGTGTCTCTTCCCATGTAAGACTCTGGTGAACAGGCTTTCCCCCACCCCACCCCCACCATGCCTGTTCCAGAGAAAAAGAGAAGTCTGTGAATGACTTTCCTTAAAAATCCAGTACAGAGCATCCAAGTGTAGCTCTAGAAAAAGGAATTTCCTTGGGGGAAGGATACTGATCACATTGTTTCACACTCCTACTACCAATCCACCCGTCCCCCCAATACACACAAACACACACACACCTTTTTACTTTGCTCAGCTTCCCGTGTTTCTCCGGGAAGATTCACGGGGGTGTGCTCCTTAACACTAATTTTAGCAACCCAACAATTCTCTGCCCTCGGCTGGGACACTCCAAGACTATTCTAAATACCTAGGGGAGAAACAAGGAAACAAATAGGGAAAGAAGAATTGGTACCAACATTCAGGCTTACACAATCAAGACTCTGACTGTGTCACAGCCAGTCAGCACCCAGGCTTCTATTTACCCCTACCAACCCCAAGGACAAGAGAGATTTCCCCCATGGGGCAGGTCCAGCTCCTCAGGCTTGGGAGTCCTCCCTTTTGACTCCATCTTCCTCTGCAAGAATGCATCATCTTACCGCTCGTCACCCAGATATCCTGGTGCTTTTGTAGTAAAATACAAAGAGGCAGATTTCTTCTCTGCAGCTGACCAGGGATTACTCCAGTTCTAATTTCTGAACCTATAGGAATGAGACTGCCCTCCGAAAGCTCCCACCTTGTATGGAGAGTGGGGCTTTACCATTAGACAGTTAACTCCACCTGACGCCGGGTCACAGCTATATATATCCCCAGGCTCTAGTATATAGTAGGAACTCAATAACTGTGACTCAGTGAATGAGTAGATACCTTTAAAACTCATCACTAAAGAAATTATAAAAATACCATTTGCCAAGTATTTGCTATGAGCCTGATATTGTACTAGGCATTGGTGCTTACATTATCACTATTAATCATAACAACAACCCTGGAAGATAGTTAATATTTGCATCCTCATTTCACTGAGGAGGAAAATGAGTCCTGTATCAGTAACATAACTTTTTCAAGTAAATAGAATTGAGAGTGATCCTGTTCCCTCTGGCTCCGAAGTCCCTAACCTTTCTTAAGAATACTATGCTGTCTCCTTAATATGCCTCTATTCATAAATGCCTGCTAGTCAGGGATTCTACTAGATTTCCCTGCCTACCCTGTCCAAGTTTGGCTAACTTGAAACTGAGCTCTCCATCTGTAGAGGTTGAACCTTCCATAACACCAGGCTGTAACCTATGGGATCAAGGGAGTCATACCCTCCCAGCAATGTCCACATATGCCCCAAGTTCATGTTTTTCTAAGAAATGGATCCTAATTAAATATTTCAGGTTGGTCATTTTTCCCATTACTATACTTTTAAGTGATCACTTTGTGTATTATTTCTACACCTGGAACCTGAAAGCAGGGAAGCAGTGACGTCCAAACTTCCCTGCAACTTGACCTTGTGAGTTATGAAAACCCTGCAGACGAGTTCTTGTAATACAGATTCCTTGTTATTCCCATTCTGTGCCCTTTGTTCATAGATCATAAGTACTATCTGCTGTGTCCTAGACACTAAACCTTGTTCAACCAATACCTCTTAGCCTTGAAAAATGAAGTTAATTGCAAAATGGAAAACATCATTCACTTTATAATCTGTTAAAAAAAATAAATTAGGTTCCTCCTGTGAGTCAAGCACTTCTGTATGCGTGTTTACTTCATCCCACCAAAATCCAACCAGGTTGGAGACATCACCATTTCATGCCTTAATGGAGTGGGGTAATTTTCCCAGTCAAACAAACAGTAAAAAGCAACACCAGGACCTGAATCTCAGTCACTTTTGGCAAGTGTAGGGTTCTCCCCATAACCTAAAATTAAAAACCAAATTCTCTGATAACTTCTTCAATAACAATAATATCCACAAGTTTACTGTGCTCTGCTCTGAAAACCATGAATGATTTCATGATCCCATTTTACTTTGCAATATGTCTGTGAGGGAGGCAGAATGAACCCCATTTTTCAAATGAGGCTCAATGACAAAAATATTTAGGGTCACAGGTAGGAAAGTTGAGGAGCTGGGATTCAAAGCTAAATCAAGTTTGACCCAAAACCTGCATTATGAATGGCAAGAGGCTGACTTTTGGTTTCACTTCATTCTTTTTAGGCAAAGATGAATACACTAAAAAGGAAAATAACTAATAGTGTTATGGGGAGGGTGGTCAGCAGACAGAAATAAGGACATGGACCGTGGAGACAAAAAAAAAAAAGAAAAGAAAAATAATAGAGAAGAATTCAAGCTGTGCTGCACCCCAAGTCCTGAGACGTACCTAAATTCTCAGTGTTACAAGACGTTTCAATGGGCAGAAACAGCCTCCCTTCCACGTCCCCAGCATGAACTGTACAGATTTTAGCCTCTATTTCTGATCAAAAGACTGCTCTGTATGATAAATATTTATACGGTTCATTAAATAATGGTCTGTATAAATATTATTAGAAATGTGCCACAGGAAACCACAGACTTCGCGGTTGATTCTTCAACAAATGTGCAAGCTGCTCAAATGCAGTGTGAAAAAAAGGAAAGGGGGATAAGGAAACAGGAGACTGTTCTTTGCAAAAATATTTCAGCAATTCTAAGACAGGGGTAAATGCTACAAATACTACAGTGAAAACCAATCATTTGGGGTTAGTTCTCATTTTTCTCTCTCTTCTTTTCCCTTACATAATCTAATAGCAATAATATTGTTTCTATGACTACAACTCTGGCTTGGATCCTATTTCTTAAAGAGTCACTCTTCCAGGATCGATTTGGTGAAACACAGGGACCTAGGAATGAATTCTAATACCCTCTTCAACTTCGATCTTTGGACTGGGCTGGAAACTCATGTACATGAGTTCTGCACAAATCATAGATTTATTTATTTATTTATATTGCAATCAAGGGTTTGGTAAGATTGGGAAAGAAAAGATAAGCAATGAGTAAGCCTGTCCACTTCAGTCTTCTCAACAGAAGGAATTAAATACCACTTTAAAGAAATCTCACATGCTTTAGGATGGTGAGAAAGTTTGGGAAGGAAAAAGCTGTTTAGGCAATAATAACTGTTCTTTATTGTCTCTTAACAGGACATATGTTTAGAGATACTCACAAAACTTCCTGACAGGTACTTTCCTCTTCAAACAAAAGGTCATCTTGTACTGGCCCCCATCTTAGTGCTTTTTCAATCATTCAATTTAACAGAGAGATGTTTTTAAAAGATTTTTAGGCTACCAATACTGGATGACTTTATGTTTTTTTTACTCAAAAGAAACCCACAACCTCCTTTTGGAGTTTACAGCAACTGCACAAGACATCTTTCATGCAGAAATCCCTGTGGACCTGGGAAAGTGCACAGGGGAGTATAGGCAAGTGAATGAGGTCTGTGGTAACCAACACATTTTGTGGTATCAGAGGGAAGAAAAGGAGAAAACAGGAAAACCACTCCCTGAATGTTTCTCAGATGCTGAACCAGGCTGTTATAATGCAAGTTCCTAGAGGGCTGTGACTTTTATTCATAGATATCTATGACTGGTGCCCATCAAAAGGCCTGGCTTGTTTTAGATTAAGAATAATGCCAAAAAACACTAAGAAGGTAAAGGAGGGAAGAGGATAGCGATGAGGAATCTAAATTGGCAGTGGGTAAAGGACAGGTGATTGAGAGGATAAGCTAAGAAACCTCTGGATGGATGAATGGATAGGAGGAAGGGAGAAAGAAAGGGAAGGGAAAGGGAAAGGAAGAGAAAAGGGTGGGAAAAATGGAAAGAGAGAGAGAAAAGAAAAAGAGAAAAAAAAGAAAGAAGAAGTAGATATATTCCTTAGCCAACAAATAATATCCACCGCTCTTCCTGCCCAGGAAAAGTCCATAATGGAGAAAAGGAACAGTTCACATAAATGTCAATTCTCAGAGACCCAGATGTAAATTCAAATACCAAACCAGAAAAAAGACCCCTAACAAACCTTCCTCTACTCGAAGGTTCACCCACTCACCCCTGGAGTATCCAATGTCATCAACGAAAGAAACCTCAAGGCCGGGAGAGGCTGAGAGCATCCAGGAATACATACATGGGATCTATGACTTGTTGATCCATCCTTTCAGCCAGCTGCCAGGTTGGAAAAAATCCTAGAAACTACAGAATGTGAGAAAACACCATTCTGACTATTGCCTCAAAGCCCCAGGGATGTCAAAAGAAGCTCCAGCAAGGACAAAAAATCATCCTGCAGACAAATGCAGGGCTGCATCTTGACAGGTGAGGACATGGGCTGGGCAGGTCTTATCTACTTCTGCATCCCTAATGTGGACATCTGAAAAATACTTTCAGTAGATAGAAAGTCTCAATGAGGATCTGTTGAATGAATGAACAAGTCATCCCATTTGGGAGAAATGAAGGCACTTCTCTCAGATCACTATAAAATAAATCCTCACTACCTATGGGATAGATAGTGAGGCGTGCAGGTCACTGTATTGGATCAGGAGTCATGAGACCTGGGGGTTGTACCATGTCTACCATTAACTTATCTAGGACATGTCCCTTCAATGAATTCTCTTTTCCCAGGTATAAAATGAAACAAATGATTCTAAATAATTCTACAAGGAGTGTGCAGACTACTAGAATTAATGGACACAGAGGAGCTTTAAAAGGGTAATTCCTATATAAATAGAGGGAATCCCAGGTGCTGGGAAGCACATAAGGAAAAATTGGGAGTAAAATAGTAATGCATAGCCAAAGACACTCTAAAGACATGCTATTTAAAGTGTAGTCTTCAGACCAGCAGCCTCTGCAATACCTGAGAAATCGTCCAAAATGCAGGCCCTGCCCTAACCTTCTGAATCAGAATCTGCATTTTAACAAAATCATAGGTGATGCATATGCACAGTTAAGTATGAGAAGCACCCCATAACACAGTGGGTTTTGGAGTCAGACAAGTTCAAATTCTGATTATGTCACTCACCACCTGTTAGATCTTGGGCAAGGTAACCTTTCTGAGCCACGTTGCCTCAACAATAGCTCCACCTCATAGGACACTTGGAAAGACTAAATGAAATAAAACTGAAGTGCCTAGCACAGTACTTGGTACTTGGTATGCTCTCAGGAAATGGCAGCAATCATTAAGACTATTGTCATGGGTCAACAGTTCCTTCGAACACCAAACCATGGCCTACAATCTTTTAATATGCATAATCCATTCCAGCTTGTTGTCACTGATTCTAACAATAAACAAGCAAATATTCTCTGTGCCAGAATACTAGAACATGAGGCTGAAAAATATATTATCTCTGACCTTAAAAAGTTGAGAATCTAATGTAGGGATCTGATGTTTGAAAATCAAATGATAACTCCTAGTTAATGTACTTCAAGCAAAACCTAACACACCTAGCAATGCTTAATTGGTGTAGAATTTGTGTCTGGGGTGATGGAAAAGCCTTGGTAATGGATACTGGTAATGGTAGCACAACACTATGAATGCCATTGACACCAATCAATTGTATATTTGAATGTAAAGGGGAAATTTTAGGTTGTATGTATGTTACTAGAATAAAAATTTTTAAATACTTAGAACTGTACAACACAAAAGTGAACCCTATTGTAAACTATGAACTACAGTTAGTACAATTATAATAAATATTCTTTCATTAACTATAACAAAGGTACCACAATAATAAAAAGTGTTAATAATGAGGGGAGGGAAGGTTAATGGAAATTTTGTGTTTTCTGCATGATTCTTCTAGAAATCTACAATTTCTCTAATTATTTTTCTTTTTTTAATCCTAACCCAATTAGTAAAACTGAATGGCAGTAAAATGGCTTCAAGTTGCTGCCAGAACACTGGCCACATGTCAGAGGACAGACATCCTATTCTAAGCCCTCCTTTTTCCACTAAATGCAGAAAAGTTAGTTGTTAATGGAGGTGCCAGTTTACTGATGGCTCTGACCCCATTTTTAAAGACAAACACAAGGGGACTGGAGGAAGAACATGATATCAAATCAGACCACAGAAAGCTGGTTGTCCTTTTAACTTTGAAGTTGAAGTCCAAAAGGCAAAAAAGCCAAAACTCACCAAGTTCCATGCCTGCCTCACAAAGTGGCAGTCAAAGAATCAAAACTGGATGGTGGCTGTGCTGATCTGAGACTGTTATGTACCCCAGAAAAGCCACGTTCCTTTTCCTAATCCAATCTCATGGAGGCACACCTATCTATTGTTTAGGGTGGAACCTTTTTGATTAAGTTGCTTCCATGGAGATGTGACCCACCCAACTGTGGGGGGGACCTTTTGATTAGGTGATTTCCATGGAAATGTATCTCCACCTGTTCAAGGTGGATCTTAATTTCCTTGATGGGGTCCTTTAAAAGGGAAACATTTTGGAAAAATCTCAGAACTGACAGACAGAGCTGTCTGGAGATGCAGAAAGAAAATGTCTCTGAGGAGGCTGTTTGAAACCAGAAGTCAGGACGAGTAGATGCCAGCCACATGCCTTCCCAAATAGATCTTCCTTGAGTCAAGGTATCTTTCTCTGGATGCCTTAGTTTGAACATTTTTATGGCCTTAGAACTGTAAACTTATATAATGAATGTAAACTGTAACTTAATAAGTTCCTCTTTAAAAGCTAACCGATTTCTGGTACATTGCATTTCCAGCAGCATTAACAAACTAAAACAGTGGCCAAGCCCCACCACCCTAAGAGAGCTACACAAGCACTGGCACAATAGCAGTCACAAAGAAAATATAAAATCCAACCACTTTAAGGCCAAATGCACAGTATACATCCTAAAAAAATCATGGACAAAAAATGTGACTCATCAAAATGACATCTCCTAAACCTGGTAACAAACATCCCCTGGGAGCCAGTTAAATTTTTATCTCTCATGTCTTCCTCTGAATAACCCTGCTTACTCCTTCTCATATCTTCTATCCAACTCTTTTGTTCCAGTAAACCAACTCCTTAGATATATATAACGCCTTCTCCTATTTTTCTACCAAGCAATTTCCTCTGTGGAAAAAGGGAAAAGAGAACCCACACTATAACACTCACCAACAAATTCTGTTTCTCCCATTACAAATGGAGGAAACTGAAATACTGAGAGGATCAATATCGTGCTGATGATCACAAAACCAGTAGAAGGAGGAGCCTGTATTCAAACTTGGGTTTGCTTGAGTCAGAGCTGGACTCTTGCTACCATTCCTGAAATGAAATAGCTTTCCACACTAACCAAGTTGCCTTTAAAATGATCTTTCACATCCATTTATCCTGCAAAACCTTCTCAGATACTCAATCATTAGAATTGGATAAATAAAAACTGCTTTATGTCACCATAAATCTTGTTATAGAAAATATTAGATATTAACTGAGAATGTTTTGTCCCCTACCTACTTCCTACACATAAGCAGAATGTAGTAATAAGAATTACTGGGTTATGGGAGAGAGGAGAATTTTTATTATATAAAATAGTTAAATTATATTTGTTCTAGTTTGCTAGCTGCTGGAATGCAATATACCAGAAACAGAATGGCTTTTAAAAAGGAGAGTTTAATAAGTTGCTAGTTTACAGTTCTAAGGCCAAGAAAATGTCTCAATTAAAACAAGTCTATAGAAATATCCAATCAAAGGCATCCAGGGAAAGATACCTTAGTTCAGGAAGGCCAAAGAAGTTCAGGGTTTCTCTCTCAAGTGAGAAGGCACATGGCGAACACAGTCAGAGTTTCTCTCTCATCTGGAAAGGTGCATGGTGAACACGGTCAGGGTTACTCTCTCATCTGGAAGGGCACATGGCGAACATGGCATCATCTGCTAGCTTCTTCTCCTGGCTTCCTGTTTCATGAAGCTCCCTGGGAGGCATTTTCTTTCTTCATCTCCAAAGGTCACTGGCTCGTGGACTCTCTGCTTCATGGTATTACAGCATTCTCTGCTCTCTCTGAATCCATCATTCTCTAAAATGTTTTCTCTTTTATAGGACTTCAGAAACTAATCAAGACCCACCCAAATGGGTAGAGACAGGTCATCACCTAATCCAACTTAACAACTACTCTCGATTACATCACATCTACAGGGAGATGATCTGATTACAGTTTCAAACATACAGTATTGAATAGGGATTATTCTGCCATTATAAAATGGGATTTTGATTAAAACATGCCTTTTCTAGGGTCCATACATCCTTTCAAACCAGCACAACATTTTAAAACAAAAATACTCTAAGAGGAAATACAAATGGCTAAAGAAAAAGCACATGAAAATATGTTCATCTTCATTAGCTTTTACGGAAATGCAAATCAAAACCACAATGAGATATCATCTCATACCCAGAAGAATGGCTGCTATTAAAAAGAACAGTAAACTACAAATGTTGGTGAGGTTGTGGAGAAAGAGGAACACTATTCACTGCTGGTGGAAATGTAAAATGATACAACTGCTATGGAGATAATTTTGCAGTTCCTCAGAAAACTAAATATTGAGCTGCCCTATGACCCCAGCAATTCCACAACTCAGTATATACCCAGAAGATCTGAAAATAGAGATACAGACAGACATTTGCACACTGGCATTCATAGTGGCATTACTCACAGTTGCCCAAAGATGGTAACAATCCAAGTGTCCGTCAACAGATGAGTGGTGCATCCACGTGATGGAATATTACGCAGCAGTAAGAAGGAACGAGGTACTGAAGTATGTGACCGTTTGGATGCACCTTGAGGACACAATGCTGAGTTAAATAAGTCAGACACAAAAGGATAGATACTATATGATTTCACTAATATGAACTAACAACAGTATGTACACTCAGAGTCTTAAAACATAGAATATAGGATACTTAAATGTACACAGAACCTAAAGAAGAGGGAGCAGTTACATAATATGTACAGAATTTATAACGAGATTGAACTTAAATGTTTGGGGATGGATAGAGGTAAGCATAGCTTGTTACTGGGATTGTAAGTAATAGGGCTGTATTGCAGATGAATTTGGTTGAAAGGGGGCATTTAGAATCATGTATGTCACCAATTAACACTAGAAATACAAATAAATTCATCAACTATTACAAATGTATGACACCTGCACAAAGAGTTAATAATCGAGTGGTATATAAGAAAAATAGGGAAAAAATCCTATTGTAAACTACGGATTAAAGTTAACAGTAATACCTTAATATTCTTTCATCAACAGTAACAAGTGTACAACACCAATACTAGAAGTCAATAATAGAGGGGGATAAGGAAAATGGGGTGTTATGGGTCTTCTTTCTGTGTATCTGTGCTGGTTTGAAAGGATATGTCCCCTAGAAAAGCCACGTTTTAATCAAAATCTCATTTTGCAAAGGCAGAATAATCCTTATTCAATACCGTATGTTTGAATCTGTAATTAGATCATCTCCCTGGAGATGTGATTTAATCAAGAGTGGTGTTAAGCTGGATTAGGGGAGATGTGTCTCCACCCATGCGGGTTGGTCTTGATTAGTTTCTGAAGTCCTATAACAGAGGAAACATTTTGGAGAACAAGGGAGATTCAGAGAGAGCAGAGCAGAAAGACATAGCCACAAAAAGCAGGGCCCATGAGCCAGTGACCTTTGGAGATGAAGAAGGAAAATGCCTCCCGGGGAGCTTCATGAAACAGGAAGCCAGGAGAAGCTAGCAGATGGGGCTGTGTTTGCCATGTGCCTTTCCAGATGAGAGAGAAACTCTGACTGTGTTCACCATGTGCTGTTTCACTTGAGAGAGAAAACCGTGAACTTCATCAGCCTTCTTGAACCAAGGTAACTTTCCCTGGATACCTTTGATTGGACATTTCTACAGACTTGTTTTAACTGAAAAATATAGACATTTTCTCGGCCTTAGAACTGTAAACTACCAACTTATTAAATTCCCCTTTTTAAAAGCCATTCCATTTCTGGTATATTGCATTCCGGCAACTAGCAAACTAGAACAGTATCTATCTGATATTTTTCTTTTTAGAGCAACGAAAATGGCCTAAAATTGAGTGTGATGATGACTCCATAACTAAGTGATGATACTGTGAGACACTGATTGTATACTTCAGATGGAATAAATGGTATGTGAATATATCTTAATAAAATCTGCAGATTAAAAAAAAAACAAGCTGTGAGGATCAAAGCAAATTCTGGGACCATATTGCTCAGGTTCAACTCTTAGCCCCATCATGTATCAGATACGAGATCTTTAACTAGTTACTTTACCTCTCTGTACCTCAGTTTCCCTACATGAAAAATGGGGATGATGCAGAGTAGTAGCTACCTCACCAGATCATTGTGAGGATTAAATAAATTAATATTTGCTGAGTTTTTAGAATGATGCCTGGAACACCACTGTATTGTATATTAGCATTTTTAATTATAACTGTTATGAATATTTAAACTAAAGAAAATTCTAAGGACTCTCTTCTTTAGGAGAGCACTGGGAAGACTTTCTTTGGATGGTTAAGATCTCCGTGTCCCCACCCCCCCACCTTAAAAAAGGGCCCTACTTCCGCAGGAACACATTCAGGGGGAAGAAAGAAAATGGCGAGGGAGCTCCCAAGACAAATAGGCCAATAAACCCCATTTACATACTGAGTTCATTAAAGATAGAGGTTTGGATTTTATAGTCTCTCACCCTCACCAAGTCCCTGGAAGCAGAAAAGTGGCAGAACAAGGCCAAAGAAGGGCCTTAATGTCCTGATTCTAAACACAAGGCCATTGAATTTTCATCCCCAATATATCAATTACAAAGCTGAGTCCGTAACGGGGAAAATTATATGCAAGCTCAGTGATTTATGCTTAAACGGACTCCTCTTTTTGAAACATGAATTCCTGGCCCTTCTTTGAGTTCTGAATAATTAAAATATATATGTAGTTTCTTCCCCTCTATTGCTTTCTTCTCCAAGAGGCTGCTGTTGATTTGCTGACATAATTGACTATGAAATGATTTTCTACAAAACCAGACCTTCAAAGCAATGCCATTATCATTAGCATATTGGCCAAAATCCATGACTTTTCCCAGAAAGTAACTCAAATTAAAACAAGAGAAGAACCCACCAACCTTAATAAGTGCTGTCAGATGCCAGTAAATTCAGGAAGGGCTCAAGGCAGTATTAGGTTAAGGCAACAAAATCCATTCTTTACATGATTTGCAAAAACCCCTGCCTCAGAAACAATGCCAAGCCAAAAGTTGGCTGAGGCCTTTGGCCTATTTTTGCTTAGTTTGTGAAGCATGGTCCAGTAGCTTTCAGTTCTAAGGTGAAAGGCCTAAAACTGAGCTATTTGAAGATTAAACATTAAGCCTGGGGAAATGGACAGTATACCATTCCAGAAACAAGGCTCTTTCAAAATTACTGAGACTAAAGTACAAGCTTAAAATTTGGCAACACACCAATTTGGCATCACACAATAAAACCTAAGCTCTTTAACTGACCCACAAGGGTCTGTAAGCTCTTACTCCTGACTGCCTCTTGAACCTTTGCTCCTATCTGCCTCCCCCATCTATACTCCTTACACTCCAACCCTACAAAACTGCTAGCAATCTTATAAATGAAGGTTCAGTGCCTTTGTCAATACTGCTACCTCTTCCTGGAATGCCATTCCCTTCACCAAGCCATCACCCATCTGGTGAGCATCCACTTTCCTTTCAGGGCTCCATTAAATTATCACCAGCTCTTGGAAGCCTTACATTTTTATCCCAGATGGATTATGTGCCCCTATTCCACGTGACCCTCAGTATTCTATGCGTCCATCTCTTTATAATACTAGATGTATTAGAGTTCTCTAGGAAAACAGAGCCAGCAAGATATATACATATATATAATATGTAGATACATATATACATATATATATAATGTAAATATTATGAGATTTTTATAGGAATTGGCTCATGCAACTGTGCAGATGAGTAAGTCCAAATTCTGTAGGGCAGGCTGCAAGCTGGGAACTCTGATGAAAGTTTCAATGAATTACCCACAACAAGCTGGCTGGCTGAAGTAAAGATGGAAATTCTCCTTTCTGACTGATGAAATCATTATTTCTCCTTTTAAGGCCATCAACTTCTCTCATTATTGAAGGCAATCTCCTCAGTTGACTGTAAATGTAATCAGCCACAGATGTAATTGACTTACTGATTATTTAAATCTATGAAATATCCTTACAGTAATAAGCAAACCAGAACTTGCTTGACCAAGTTGAACAACCAGAACTTGCTTGAACAACTGGATACCATAACCTGGTTGTGGTTTGAAACTGTATGTACCCCAAAAAACATGTTCTTAAATGTAATCTATTCTTGTGTGTGAGAACCATTTGTAAGTAGGACCTTTTAATGAGGCCACTTCAGGTAAGGTGCAACTTGCCCCAGTCAGGATGATTTTTTATCCTATTACTGGAATTCTTCATAAGAGAATGAAATTTAGAAAGAAAGAAAGCTATGGGAAGCAAGAAACTGAAACAGAACTGGTAGAAAAGGAAGCGACCAGGAGATTCTACCATGTACCTTGCCATGTGACAATGATCAATGGCAGTCAGCCCCAGAATGCCACAGTTTTTGAGGAGAAAGTATTGCCTTGATGATGCCTTGATTTGGATAGCCTCAAAATCAGAGCAAATAAATTCACACTGTTTAAGCCAAACAGTTTCATGGTATTTGCTTGAGCAGCCTAGGAAACGGAAACACTTGCCAAGTTGACAGATGAATTTAACCTTCACAGTCCACTCCTTGTCAACTTGGCACCATACACATTTCCTTAAACCATACTTAATCTCTAAATAAAAAGAGTAAGTCATATTTTTACTTAACAAGATCCTACTGTCCTGCATACAACCAGAAACACCCTAACTTTCCCTAGAATAAAGTACAAGTCCTTGTGTAATATTCACTCTTAAACTTGATAACCTATAACTTAAATACTGCAACATGAAATTAATAAAATTTATATCATATGTTAAGGGGACAAGATAGGGAAGAAATCAAAGATATTTGAGTTTATTTACCTCCATTATGTACTACTAGTTCTATTTTCCCTTGATAAGCAGGATCAATCACCCCAGGCAGCATAATTTCCTTCTTTGTTGATTCAGAGGTATGAGGAACCCAAAGTGGCCAGGTAGCACTCTTAATTCCAGTTCAAAGGAATTATTATTGTGTCTCCCAGTGGAAGGACTCCTATTTTGGAACTAAGACCTGAAGACCAGCAGAGCTTAAGGTGGCAAGGTCAGGAAGCAAAAAATTTCCAGTGGATCACTAGGGATAATAGAGAATGGTGCCACACCCATTTCCACCCCTTGATTCCTGGATCCTTGAATCCTGCCATAGGAGAAATAGCACAATAGAGTGGATACAGCTCCTGGAGAACACTGCCTCAGCCCTGCAATGTATTGCCAACCTGTTGACACCATAATTGAGTCTTCAAAAGGCCATTTCACCTTTTTATCAATCCAGCTGCTTCAGGATCATGGGGAACACGGAAAGACTAGTGAACTCAATGCATGTGCCCATTCCTGTACTTCATTCGCTGTGACATGGGTTCCTTGATCAGAAGTGCAGTGCAGAATACCATGACATTGGATAAGTCCATGAATGATAGTTTTGGCAAAAGCACTGCATGCAGGGAAGGCAAACCTGTATTCAGAGTATGTGTCTATTCTAGTTAGAACAAAACGCTACCCCTCCCATGATGGAAGTGGTTCAATATAATCAACCTGCCACTAAGTACCAGGTGATCACCTTGGCAAATGGTGTCAGACTGGGGATTGAGTGTTGATCTCTACTGCTGGAAGATCGGGTATTCATCAGTGGCTATAGGCAGGTCAGCCATGGTGAGTATAAATCCATGTTGCTAAACCCATGCATATTCTCTATCACTACCACCATGGCAACTTTGTTCAGGAGCCCATTGGGCAATGACAGGAGAGGGTAGGGAAAGACGCCAATAGTATCCACAGAATAGGTTATTCTATCCACTTTTCACCTGCTGAAGCACCCTTTGGTAAGCATTCACATGGGACACAAATATCTTCATGTGTTTTTGCCCACTAAGAAAGACCTCTTTAACACCAATCATCCAATCATATTCCTTCCAAGTCCCTGAACAGCTGCCCAAACCACTGGCAATAGCCCATGAATCATCTTGAGCCATTTCTCATTTTAAGTGAAATAAACAACCAGGTACACTGCTCAAAGTTCTGCCCACTGGGAGAATTTCCCTTCATCACCGTCCTTCAGCAACGTGCCAGAAAGGGGCTTTGGTGCGCTAGCAGTCCACTTTCAGGTAATACTTGTAAATCATGCAGAACTATCTATAAACCAGGCCAAAGTTTTCTCTTCTTCACTCAACTGATCATAAGGAACTCCCCAAGAGGCCACAGCCATGAGCTGGGAAAAAGATGGTAATGTAGCAGAATCGGGGGTCATAAGCATTTAGGCAACTTCCTTATGCAAATTACTTGTGCCTTCAGGGCCAGCTTAAGTTCTATCGCATACATACAACTTCCATTTTGATGGAGTGCTGCTGTACACACCCAACTTTATGGTTTGGTGGTTCAGACAATACCCAGTTCATGATGGGCAACTCAGTCTCGTGATAAGGTGGTGGTCCATGGTTAAGCATTCAGTCTCTACTAAGCAGGAAAAAAAAAAAAAGTTGTTTCTCAAAAGGACAGTAGTTATCTGTAGAGGCTGGCAAGGCTGTGCTCCAAAATCCTAAGGGCTTACACTATGACTCTCCTAGAAGGGTCTATCAAAGGCTCCAAATATTTGCCACTGACACTTTCATAAAAATAGGATCTGCTGGACCATAAAGTCCAAGTCGTAGAGCAGCTTGCATACCAGCCTGAACTCATTAAAGAGCCTCCTCATGTTCTGATCCCCTCTTTTTGGGTTACTCAGTAAATGGGCTTGAGTAGCATACCCAAATGAGGAAAATGTTGTCTTCAAAACCCAAAGAAGCTAACTATGCATTGTTTCTCTTATTTGAATGTAGGAAGGGCCAGTGCAGCCCCTTACCCTTCACCTTAAAAGGGATATCTCAACATGCCCCACAGCCCTGGACACCTAGACATTTCACTGAGGTGGAAGACCCCAATTTTTTGTTGGATTTATCTCTATACTCTGACACACAAATGTCTTAAAAATACGTCTGAATTAGTCACTACTTCTTGCTCAGTAGGTTCAATCAATGTACCATCAATATAATGGACCAGTGTAATGTCTTGAGGGAGGGAGAAACATCAAGGTGCCTGCAGAAAAAATTATGACATAGGGCTCGAGAGCAGATATACTCCTGATATAGGACAGTAAAGGTCTACTGCTGAGCATGCCAGCTGAACTCAAAGTGTTTCTGTTGGTCTTGACTAACAGCAATTGAGATAAAAGCATTTGCCAGGTACCAGCATACTAGGTATAAGGGGATGTGTCGATTTGCACAAGCAATGTACCACATCTAGAAGAGGAGCTGCAATTGGAGTTACAACCTGGCTAAGTTTAGAATAATCCACTGTCATCCTCCAGAATCCACCTGTTTTTCACACAGGCCAAATAGAAGTGTTTAATAGAGATGTGGCGGAATCACCATCTCTGCATCCTTCAAGTCCATGATGATGGCACAAATCTCTGCAATTATGTTTTGGTTTGCTAAAGCTGATGAAATGCAATATACCAGAAATGGGTTGGCTTTTATAATGGGGATCTATTAACTTACAAGTTTATAGTTTTGAAGCCATAAGAATGTCCAAATCAAGGCATCATCAGAAGATATCTGGATTCCTTGGTCACATGGTGATGCACATGGCTGGTATTTGCTGGTCCTTCTCTCCTGGGTTTCTGTTTCAGCTTCTGGCTACAGTAGCTTTCTGAGTTTCTTTGGCTGTTCTCTCTCGGCTTCTCTGTGTATTCTCCTTTGAATTTCATCTCTTATAAGGGACTCCAGTAAGAGGATTAAGACCCACCTAGAGCACATCTTAGCTGAAACTATCTAATCAAAAAGTTCCACATGCAACAGAGTAACACCCACAGGAATGGATTTGCTGATCTTTTATGAACACAATCTTTTCTGGGGTACATACAGCTTCTGACAACCACAAATCACTTCAGGAATATAGCACTGCTTTTTATTTACTATTTTGCTAGGCAGAGGCAGTTCTAACAGCTTCCACTTGGCCTCTCCTACCATAATAGCCCTCAGTAGAAAGCCAATGTGGGGATTCTGTCAATTGTTGAGTACGTCTATTTCAATTATCCATTCTGGAACTGGGGAAATAACCACAGTATGGGTCCAGGGACCCACTGTGAGATGGACCTGAGCTAAACTCTACTGTTCAACTGACCTCCATAAGCCCCGACTCTGACTGGTGGACCACAGTAACATCTAGGTCTCCTGGAATTAATGTCACTTCTGAGTTGGCGTCCAAAAATCCTCCAAATGTCTGATCACTTCCTTTTTCCCCAACATAGTTACCCTGGTTAAAGGTGTAGGTCTCTTTAGGGAAGCCTAGGAGGAAGATTAACACTATAAATCCTTAGTAGTATAGCAAGGCCCTTCCTCAAGAGGATGCAGCCTGCCCTTCATTCAATGGGCTGTATACTCTCTCAAGTCTGGGAACTGATTAAGGGGCCATGACTCTGCTTTTGTAATTCAAGCAAGACTTTTGTTCACTTGACCTAGAACTCTTCTGCTTATACAGATCAAGTAAGAATTTAGTAGACTGTCCATCTATTTCATTTCTAAAAACCCATGATCTACTAGCCAACACCATAGGTCTGTGCAACCAGATCATTTTTTATTACTGCTTTGAGTCTGCTGTCCATTATGATAGCAATGTCTACCCTGTCTTTATCAATTAAATGTTGTGACTTGGTTCTATCAACCAGGGATCCAATCATTCCATTGTGTTTAATGATCCAAGTTCAGTGACGGCAGTTCCCAAAGTAATATGTGACCTACAGAGAAGAACAACCACAGAGCTCATAATCCTAGTGAAAGGCGTATTCTCTGAATATTGCTGGGGTGGATTAGCAAGTCTTACATAATAAACCCACTCTAACATTCCACCTTCTCTAAGCCTTTGGAAATCCTCATGTACATTATATCAAGGTAGTTCTGGCATTTTGACTTCAGGCAATGAAGGACACTTTTTGGTCCATGATTCAGCAAGCGACCTGAACAAATTTGAGAGTGCTTTCTAACCCCTCGAGTTTCAACACTGAATCCAGAATCTTTGTTTAGTGGACCCATATCAATAAACTCAGTCTGATCTGACTTATATTCTTCCCATCATCCCACAGCCTTAAAATTCATTCCCACATATGTTCCCTGCTTTCTGTCTATATAAATGAGAAAAATCATGCAGTTATTTTGGAGTGTAGCACACCTCCTCATAAGTCACACTTTGTATCTCACCTTTTGAGAGTTCAGTCTAATTACAGGTATGGAAAAAAAGAGAGGTAGTGGGGGTAAGACATGAGAAGAATTAAGAGGGGTCTTACATACCAACTACCTCAAGGCATTCCATTGCAGTTTCATCATGGGAAACACATATGTGAGGGTTGTCTCTTCAGGGGAGATGGTTACAGATTTATCAGGCACAGCACAGTTACTCTCTTCTGGTAGAGGTTTCATGGCTGATTCCTCAGGACAGGCCACTACAAGTTTATTTGGCAAAGATGCAGCAGAATCCAAGGTTTCAACATCCTCACCATTTTTACTATCAATCTACATGTCTCATATATTCAGGATCCCATTCCTTTCCAATCAACACCCTCACTTTAATAGTACGCACTCTGCAACGCTGGGAATTCAATTTACACTGTAATTCAGCCACTTGCACAATGAGACTCTGGATCTAGTTTTCAAAAATCTCAAGTCTGCAGTTACACGAAATAATTTTTTTTTCAAGGCACACATAAAAATGTACCTTCATGTAGTTCTTAAGTTGGGAAAATGAAGCCTTGAGCACATCCCTTTCTTTTACAGCTGTATTCAGCATATTTGGGGACAAAAAGCCATTTTAATGCCACAAAAGTCTGTTAAGGAATCAAATACTCTCACTAAAAGCCTTGCCTCTTATAAGCATTTGAGTAGCCATATCTAGTTGCGGTATTTTGTGAATCTCTATTATCAACTCACACCTTGGACTATCATCAGTGCCATCTTGATTCTTGGAAATGGAATCATTAGTGCCTCTGAATCGAATCAGCTTAGCAAATCAATTCCCAAACCCTCAGAACCAACTCAGCAATCTCATCCTTAAGATTCTGCTTCTTAAGAAACACTCCCAGTAATAGCCCCAGTTAGCGTTCTTTCGGAAACAGAACTGACAGTATATATGTGAGTATCTATGATATTAATATTGAGTTGTTGTTGTTTTTTCATAGGAATTGGTTCAAATAATTGTGGGGATAGGAATTTGGTAGGGCAGGCCACAAGCTGTAAACTCCAATGAAGATTTTTCAACGAATTTTCCAGGAGAAGCTGGCTAACTGATATAGAGATGGAAATTCTCCTTTTTGACTGCTGAATCATCCCTTCTTTAAAGGCTTTTAACTGACTGGTTGAGATTTCCCTCATTGTTGAAGGCAATCTCCTTAGTAGATATAATCAGCCATAGATGCAATCAGTTTATTGATTATTTAAATCCATGAAATATTCTCACAGTAACAATCAGCCTAATGCTTACTTAACCAAACAACTGGATACCATAACCTGGCCAAGTTAACACAGGAATCTAACCATCACATAGACATATTCTCCTACAACCATCAATTTCTGATTATCTCACACAACGAGTACTTTGAAGGGAGAGAGAGGGGTCTCTATGCAACATGTATGTCTGGAAACATCTTTGAAATAAGGTAGGATCTAAACAAATACTTAAGGAAGGAAGAATACGCGGGGCGGTGGGGAGGGGGGTGCATGGCAAGTGTTGACATGGTAGACCAAGCCTGGACACAGAACTAGTATTTAGTTCATCCATTACTATTACCTGAAAGTGTTTCTTCATTGAGTAAGTTAGTCCTAAAATATATATATATTTGACCCAAACTATATGTAGCCAACCTAAGATCTGTGGCAGGGTTCTGAGAATTTCCACCCACACAGACCTGAACACTTACTGACATATCTCAAAGAATCCTGTAAGTCAATAACTTCTAGGACCCTGGCCCCAGCAAAGACACATACACTGGCAACATGATGCTAAGCTGATTTCTGTAGCATAAGAAAGAACAACGTTACAGTGTGGGATAGAAAACAAGCACAGGTTTGGGGCTAGTCTTGGATTTGAATTTAAGCACCTCCATTTAAGGAGCTGCGGGCCTTGGGAAAATTGCTTACCCTTTCTAAACTTATTTGTCCTTATCTGTAGACATGTACAAGCACAGCAGCTATCTCAAGAGTTATTGAGAGGAATGGAACTAATATATGTCACAGACCTTTAATACTATACTGGACACGGTGGCTGGTAATAAAGGGTTAATATTATTAAATTATTCTTCTGGGGTAGAGGAAAGGTTTTACTATGACAGCTTACATTCACCAACCCTTGAAGAGACCTAGGTCTCCTCATACCAAGGGTGAGCATTGTGGCAAGTCCTTGGATATTTCCTATTCACAGATGAAGAATGTCCGATTGAGAAAGCCTGGATCAAGGCTTCATGCATATGGGGGTGGGCAAATCACAGATAAAAAGAAATATTTGATTATATAAAATGTAGAATCATGGACTGAATCCTTTTTGCAGCAATACCACCAAGAGTGATGTTTTAAAAAAATAATTTTAAGAGGGAGAAGGAAAAAGCATAAAAACCTAGAAGTCATTTTTAATCTTACCACATAGAAATTAAAATTTTATGAATAGCAAAAAATAAAATCCTAAACACAGAGTGAAAAACAAATGGGCAGGATTGCAGGAAGCTGGCGGAGGAGGAAGCTCCAGGATTCAGTCTTTCCACCAGAACAACTTCTAAACAGGCAAGAACTGTCTGAAACAACTATTTCAAAACTCTGGAGTCAAGTACAACACTATACAGCATCCAGGAAAAAGAGGGGGAGGAAGAAGCAGGTAAATTACAGTAAAAACTAATAAACTGCTCTCTCCACATGGCTACTACAGGCATGTGTCTGCCATTCTCGTGGCAGGACACTGGAGGGTCCAGCCTCTAGCTAGTTCATCGGTGACAGAAAGGCATATAAAAATTCTCTTCCCCAAGAGTGGGTAACGCCAGTCACTGATCATGGCTTTTGATGAGTTCCTTCGGATCACTGGGGGCCCAGCTCTGAGGGAGGCCAAGGCCCCAATCCATCCTGGACAAAGGCAGCAGAGGAAACTTACGAACACTATGCTTCCTCGGAGCTGGATTTGCTCGGCAGGCCAAGAAAGCACTGCTTTGAGGAGCCATGGAAGAAGCTCCCAGTGCCCCTTCACATACCCTCCCCAGGACAGACTGGAGCCCGTCTGCGTCCCCACTGTGGGTCCCTGGCCTTGTTCCGGCTGGGACAGAATGACTTGGGAAACTCATCTCTGTTATGCTTCTCCTTCCAGACTTTGCCCTCCAGGCAAAAGAAGGTTGGGACAACAAAGGCAGCACAGTAAGAAACTGTGATGGTTTGATGCTAAATGTACCCCCAGAAAATCATATTCTGAAAGCAAATCCATTCCTGTGGGTGTAGACCTATTTTGGATCTTGATTAGGTTGTTTCAGTTGAGGCATGCCCCAGGTGGGTCTCTTAATTCTCTTACTGGAGTTCTTTATAAGAGGATAAAATTCAGAGAAAGAAAGCCACAGAAAGCTGAGAGAGAAAAACACAGAAACAGGGAGGTAGCTCCTGAAGCCAGAAGCTAGAAGCAATGAAACCCAGAAGAGAAGGAAGAGACCAGCACACATCACCATGTGTCTTGCCCTGTGACAGAGGAATTCCGGATCACCAGCAGCCTGTCTTCAGGAAGAAGGTATTGTCTTGATGACGCCTAGCTTTGGAAATTTTCATGGCCTCAGAGCTGTAAGCTTGTAAACTAATAAATCTCTATTGTAAAAGTCAATGTATTTTATGGTATCTGCATTTCAGCAGCTTTAGCAAACTAAAACAGAAACTACTGAAGCAGACAACCTGGAGCAAAGGCTTACCTGCTTTAAACACCTGGGAGAGGGAGAAGTCTGTCTCCTGGGAAATAAAAGGAACATTAAAACTCCTGTAAGCAGGGGAACTCCAGAGCAACTAACAAGAGTGAGCCACAGACAAGATACACGCCCAGAAAAGACAAGGAAGACTCTGTATTTTGCTTCCCCTAGGGCAGACCTTCCTGATAAGAGGGCTAACACCCAAGAAAATCACCAGCTGGCAACAAAATCAAGAAACAGGCATCTCAGACAATAAATTCCAAAAATTAATATTTGAATGTACAGTGTGCAACAAAAGAATACAAGACAAACAAACAAAAAAAACAAGAAATGATGGCCCATCCACAGGAAGATGACAAAAATCCAGAAAATACCAATGAAGAAGACCAGACAGTGGACATACCAAAAACAGGCTTTTAAAAATGATCTTAAGGGTGGTGCAACAGTGGCTCCGTGGCAAGAATTCTCACCTGCCTAGCTGGAGACCCGGGTTTGATTCCTGGAGTCTGCCCATTCCAAAAAAAAAAAAAAAATCTTAAAAATGCTCAAGGAAATGAACACTATTACACAGAAAGAACTGAAGAATAACAGGAAAATGATGAATAAGCAATATGAGAATCTTAGAAAAGAGATAAAAACTTTAAAGAACTAAACAGAACTACTAGAGCTGAAGACTACAATAACTGAGAATAAAAATTCCCAGGAGGTTTTCAGCAGCAGATAAGAGCTGATAAAAGAAAGAACTGGAGAACACGAAGACAGGATATTAACATGAGTCAGGCTGGGGAGCAGAAAACAAAAAGAATTACAAAGAGTGAAAACAGCCTAAGAGACTTCTGACACACCATGAAGCATACCAATATACTCATTATGACAGGAGAAAAAAAGAGAGAAAGGGACAGAGAAATATTTAAAGAAATAATGATAAAGAACTTCAAAAACATAGACGACATGAATATGCACAACCAAGAAGCACACCAAGCAGGAAAAAAAACACAATCTGTCACATACTGATCACACTACCAAATACAAAGGACAAGGAAAGCGTTCTGAAAGCTGCAAGAGAAAAGCCATGCGTTACGTATAAGACACTCCCAAATTGACTGATTGCTTATTTCTCATCAGAAACCATGGAAGCAAGAAGGAAGTAGGCTGAAATTCTTCAAGAGCTGTTTGAATTTTCACTATGAGCAGCTATTACTATACTAATTAAAGAGGTCTCGCTCGTACTGAGGTGGACTCTGCCTTACAGGACTTCTACCCACAAGTCCTAATTTGTATTCTTCAGGATCAACCAAACAGCCTAGTCCCTTTTTTGGATTATCCCTTCAAATGTTAAAAATGTTTCTCATGATCCCCTACTAAATCTTTTTTCTGCCATACTAAAATTTCCAGTTCCTATAAACTATTCCGATGTGCCATGGCTTTTTTCTAAGATGAAAAGCGAAGAGAGAAAAAGTGCTACGGGACACTAAATATATCTAACTAGAATGATCTTCAGATCCCCATGTATTCCACATGGCATTGTGTAAAGATGAGGTCGACTGGGCTACTAACACATGGTAAGCGCAAAGTAGATATAACCTTTCCCCTCACCTTCCTAGAGTCCTTCTGGATGCAGTATACACTGGGATATATCAATTGCCCATCTAGTCCAACATCTAATCACTAACACTAACAACTATGTGCTGAGGGAGAAGAGAAAGTGAGCTAAGGTTCTTTAACAACTGTCTTTAAACGGGAGCTTTGAAATGGCCCTCTTCAAACACCTACTCTTCTCTTAATAGTTCATTTGTAATTACTGTTGTCTGTGTTTAATTAACATGTACCCACAAATGAGTCCAAAGGAATCTTAAACCTACTTATATTTTGAGCCAACCATCATTTTGAATCAATAAATTTCCTTTGAATTGAGTACATGGTACCAGCAATTTAGATGACCTTGCTAACCCTTCCAACAACTTTGGAAGGGTCCCCAATTTTTTTTTTTTTTTTTTTTATTAACGGAAAGAAAAAAAAAAGAAATTAACACAACATTTAGAAATCATACCATTCTACATATGCACTCAGTAATTCTTAACATCATCACATAGATACATGATCATCGTTTCTTAGTACATTTGCATCGGTTTAGAGGAACTAGGGACTCAAATGCTCTGAAGCAGTTAGGTTGCTGGCTCAAGGTCACACAGCCAGCGAATAACAGAGAAGGATTTCCATCCTATGCTTTCTTTCTACTGTGTCACATGGTAATTTTAATAAATCGTAAAAATAGTCTCATTCTAATGTTAACGTTGGTCATATAATTCTACAATCCCAGAATCTGATAAGCTAAATTCTGAGTTTGATCTAAACCATAGACTTTGACTCTCAAATTCTATCCCCCTTAGCCAATTAATCTCTCCAACCTTCAACCAATTTAGAAGAATCCAAATTTCTCAGCTATGAACTGGCTAGCAACACATTTCAAAATAGCTCAGATGCCAAGGGACTGGTAATACACATAGCCTGAACGATTTATACTTCATTACCCAACTCTACCCAAATCCACCTGTTTCAGTTTTCTTGGCTGCTCAAGCAAATACAATGTAATGGGTTGGTTTAAGCAACGGATATTTATTAGCTCACAGCTTTAAGGCTAAGCAAAGGACCAAACCAATGCATAATCAAGGTGATGCTTTTCCCCCAGAGACTAGTATTCTGGGGCTGGCTGCTGGCAAGCCTTGGTCCTTGGGCCCTCTGCTACATGGTAATACACATGGTGGCCCTCTCCTGGCCTCTCCATTCTCTTCCAGGTTCTGTTGGATTTCAGCTTCTCGCTTTCTATGGCTTTCTCTCTATCTGTCTGAATTTCATTCAGCTTATAAAAGACTTTAGTAATAGGACAAAGATCCATCCTAATGGAGGTGGGTCGCACCTTAGGAAGGAGCCTCATCAAAAGGTTCTTCTTATACCCACAGGAATAGATTAAGTTTAAGAACATGTTTTTCTGGCATAAAACCAGAAAAACCAGCACCAAACCAGCAGACCATCCTTCACAAATATCACTGTTTATGAACCTGCTGTATGAATTCTGTTTCATTAAGTCACCCACATTGATAAGAACTTCCTAAATAATTTAAGATAAGATGGGATTAAAGGAACTCCAGGGAAAAATATCCCGATCTGGGGAAGAAATCTTATTTCTTCCTCACACACCAAACCTACTGCTTGGTTTGCTAAAGCTGCCAGAATGCAATACAACAGAAATTGGTTGGTTTTTTTTAGAGGGGATTTATTAAGTTATAATTTACCATTTTAAGGCCAAAACTGTGAAAATATCCAAATTAAGGCATCCAGATAAAGTTACGTTGTCTCCAAAGAAAGGCCAATGGTGTTCAGGGCTCCTCTGTCACATGGGATGTGGGATGGCACACAGTGACGTCTGCTGGCCCTTCTCTCCTGGGCTGGTTTGAAAATGGCTCTCTCAGCTCCTCTGGGTCTTTCTGGCTTCTCCTGGGGGGTTCTGACTGAGCTCTTTCTCTCTCTGAGCTCTCTTAAAGGACTCCAGTAAAGGGTGAAGACCCACTTCAAATGAGCTGGATCACATCTCCATGGAAACAATCAGTGCTGGTTTGAAACTGTTATGTACCCCAGAAAAGCCATGCTGTTTTTCTGTTTTGTTTTGTTCTGTTTTACTTTTACATGGGCAGGCACCAGGAATCGAACCCAGGTCTCTGGCATGGCACGTGAGAATCCTGCCAAGCCATGTTCTTTTAATCTAATCTTGTGGGTACAGACCTATTGCGGGTGGGATCTTTTGATAAGTTTGTTTCCTTGGAGATGTGACCTATCCAATTCAAGGTGGGTCTTAATCCTTTCCTGGAGCCCTTATGAAAGAACCAGAGAGGGTTAGAAAAGAAAGAAAATGTCCCAGGGAGAAGAAAGGAGAACATGAGCTGAGAAAGCTATCTGAAACCAGAAGCCAGGCGAAAAGGACAGCAGACATTGCCATACGCCTTCCCATGTGACAAAGGAAGTAAGTCCCATTACTGTTAAAGCTTAATACCCAGGATATGTTCCCAGACTATGGCACAGGAAGGTGGAAATCAGGTGAAGCTCTGCAGTCTCTCTGAATTGAGAAAACAGATATGAGAGTCTGCAAAGAACAAGGATTCCAGACTTCCCAAAGCAGAGTATTGGCGAGGAGAGAGCCACATGAAGGTAGAATTCCAGAGAACCACAATGAGTGGACTTCACATGGTCAACCTATTCCTACAAACAGAGTAGAAAACCTCATAATTCACAGGGATGCCGGTGAAGTATACAGAAGGGTTTCACCTAAATGGTGAAGAGTTAGCCCTAGGCTGTACACTGCTATGGTTTCACTTAACAAAGTTTAAAGCAAGAACCAAAATAATCAACTTGTCTCCAAATAAGTTAAACACATCAAGAACAAAGCTCAAGTATATTGATAGAGATACAAAAATATCCAACATTCAACAAAATAACATTAACGATGTCTGGTATCCAAAAAAAAACCCTTATCAGGAAGGGTTGGTATGACAGTGGCTAAGCGGCAGAATTCTCACCTGCCATCCCAGAGGCCAGGGTTCAATTCCTGGTGCCTGCCCATGCAAAAATAAAATAAAATTTTTTCACTTAGAAAAAATTTCTAGCCAGGCAAAAAAGTAGGAAAACTACAAAAACTGACTTGGAATTGACACAGATGATAGAATTAGTGAGCATGGATATTAAAACTGCTATCATAACTGTATTTCATACCTTCAAAAAATTAGAGGAAAGACTGAACTTAAATTTCAGACAGGGAAAATGTAAAAAAAAATAAAAAATAAAAGACCCAGGTCATATTCCTAAAAATGGAAACCCAAATGTCTGAAGTTTTTCAAAATTTGATGAAAATGCATTGATTCAAGAACAGAATCTGAATGAATTCCAAGCACAAGAAATCGTGAAGAATACTAAACCTAGACATATGAAAACCAAATTGCTGAAAACCAGTGAAAACCAAAAAAAATCTTAAAAGTAGTTAGAGGAAAAAAGATGAGTACAAAGAAAACAGATAAGATAACAGATTTCTCATTAAACAATGGAACCTAGAAGACAATAGAGCAATATATTTAAAGTAATGTGAGAAAAAAAAAGGAGTTATTTACCTAGGATTCTTTAATCTATGAAAACATTTTCAAAAATGAAAGGTGAAATAACTTTTTCAAGCATACAAAACTTAAAAAAAAATCAATCACTAGCACAACAAAAAGTCTTAAAAGAAGTCCTCCAAGCAGAAAAATAAATAAATAAATAAAAAAGAACATGACATATGGAAATCTGGGTCTGTACAATGGAATAAAGAGCACCAGAAATGGTAGTGATGCAGACAAATATAAAAACATTTTTATTAATATTTGAATGTCTTAAAAAGATAATTGACTGCTTAAAGCTAAAATAATGATAATGTATGGGGAGTCTAAACATATGTAGAAGTAAAATGTAAAACAAAAGTAGCACAGAGGCTAAAAGGGAAGAAATGGAAATTTCTTATTATACTACACATAAGCGGTATCATTTGAAAGCAGACTGATAAACTGTATACTACAAACCTAAAAGCATTCAAACACACAAAAAAGTTATTCCTAATAAGCCAATAAAGGAGATAAAATGGAATCATAAACAATACTCACTAAACTAAAAGAAGGCATAAAAGGATGGAAGCAGGGCCAAAGAACAGGAAGAAGGAGGAGGAGGAGGAGAAGAAGGGGGTAGGAGAAGGAAAAGAGGGGGAGGGGGAGAGGGAGGAGGGGGGGAGGAGGAAGAGGAGGAAGATTAAAACAAACCATACAAGTAATCACATTAACTATAAACAGTCTAAATTAAAGGATTGAGATGGTCAGGTCCTACTTCATTATCCAATCCAACTACATAGTGCCTACAAGAAACCCACTTCAAATATAAAGACACAAATAGATTAAAAACAAAAAGAGAAAAAAGACATGCAATATAAAAAAACTGGAGTGGCTAGATTTCAATGTTAAGGATATTACCAGAGATTATGAACTAATGAAGGAGACAATTCAATAAGCGGACATAACAAAACTAAACATTTATGTACCCAATAATGGAGTATCAAACAAAACAAATCTGATAGAAATGCAAAAAGAAATATACATAAATCTAAAATAATACTCAGAGATTTCAATACTGCTTTTCCAATACCTGATAGAAAAAGTAGATAGAAAGTCAGCAAGGATATATGGACAACAGTAAATCAATCAACCTAATTGGCATTTAAAGAACACTCCAGCCAACGACAGCAGAACGCACATTCTTTTCCAACACCCACGCAACATTTACCAATATGGACCACATTTTGGGCCATAAAACAAATCTGAAAACATTTAAAAGGATTCAAGTCATAAAAAGTACATTCTGTGACCATAATGGAACTCAATTATAAAGAAATAACAGAAAGATATTTGTCTCTAGATATTTGGAAAGTGAATAACACACTTCTTCGGGAGTGATGAACATGTTCCTTATATTGATTGTGGTGACAGTTTCATGGATATAGACACGTCAAAAACTTCTCAAATTGGACACTTTAATATGACTAGTTTATTTTATGTCAAACTACACCTCTCAATAAAGCTGTTAAAAAGTATCCCAACTGAGACTGCCGTCTCTTTCCCAGTGGTACTTTGTCTGCTACATTCCTCTTTCAGCTCTTATACCAAGCAGTAATTAAGCCTTACTCATTCTAATTTCAAAATTTCTCTCCATCCCCCATGACTGTTAACCTAAACCATCTTTTCACCTGTTTTATTATAATAGCTTCTCTTAAGTCTTCACCACTCCAAATCATTCTCCACCCTACCAGCAAAATTACCTTTCTAAAACATAAATCTGTAGGTTTCACTTCAATGACTCCTGACTATCCTTTAAATTTCAAAATAGCCTTAATATGACTCACCAGACCCTTTCTGACTCTTTCCCCTTCTCCAGCATCCTATCTGATTATTTCCCACCTCACCGTCCTCAGTTCAGCTATACTAACCAACAACATGCCATGATTATGCAGTTTTGTACATGCTGTTTCTAATCCATATAATCCCCTTCCTTTTGTCTTTCTCTAGCACACGGATATTCAGGTTTTGTAATCAAGCGCAGATATTATCTTCTCCGGGATGTCTTCCCCAAACCCCCATATTGGGCCATTTGCCTTTGTCTCAATTCCTGAGAATTTTCTGCTAGTTTGCCATAGCACTAATTCCACTATTTTAAAATTTCCTACTCAAGTATTCACCTCCCTCATCAGACTAGATTTTAGCAGATTGGATGAAAGCTTTAAAGCATGACCAAGTCTTATTCATCTTTACTTTTCCAGGGCCTAACACACCATAGGGCCCAGAGTATGTGCCATAAAATTAGTGAACAAATGAATGAATGAGAGAAATGGTTTGGATGACCTCCCCTTCTACCACCCGGGTTGATTCTATATTCCTGCTATAAAAGGAGTGGACACACGAGAGGTTAAGTGAGCTCTGCAGTACATTTCAGTAAAATAATTATTTCAAATTCCCTTGGGAGGATCTCACTCTGGCTGAGAGTTTAAGGGCAAGACTCATTACCTCAATTGTTTTAAAAACCAGCTGGTAATTGATTGCGATTGAACTAAGTGAACGGTTAGGAAAACGGAACCAGATTCCAGGAAAAGACAACAAGGTCTACAAGTCAGAATTAACACAGGCTGGAAGAAGGCCGAGTATTCTCCCAGTTAATTTCTTAACTTATCCAGGAGGATAGGACTCCACCCTCTAAATTATCCTCTTCTCCAAGAACACACGTTTTGACTTCCAAACCCAGCTTGAAAGGCTCCCAACCTCCCCTCCCCCTCAAAACCAATCTCCAGGCCCTTCTCATCCTACATTCTGTTTTCTCTACCATCTTTAAGGACAATCCTCTAGGCCTCCCACTAGGGGATTCTTCCCAACTGCTCTAGGCAATCAGATCAAGAACCAAGCTGTGAGGGCTACATTATAAACAGGAGACTCCCAGAAGACCAGGGGGCAGGCAGTCAACAGGCTGAAAGATGCAGCCAGCAACTTAAAAAGCAAAACGTGTGGTGGAAAAAGCAAGCAAAACAAAACACACGAAAACTCTACCATTTAAATAACAGCCACAATCTAAAAGTAGACCTGCCTTCTTTTTCACTTATTTGCAATTCAAAAGCATAACTACTTTTCCTCTCCCAATCTCAGACTTCAAAAAACGAACCTGCTGATTCACTTCCAAATCTTAGCCATGACTGGTCCTTTCACTTAGGGGCGAAATTAACGTGAAGACGAAGTGCTTTAATGGAAAATAGCCAATGATTAGGGAAAGTCACCACTTTACATCTCGACAATTCTTTAAAGAAAGGGAAATCAATTAAAATGGAAAGATAGCCTTAGGCCTTTCCTGCCCAGGACACCTGTAACCAAACAGCAACATCTAAACTGCACCTTGAACATTGTCACGAGCTGTTGAGAGCAGCTTTAAACTACTTTAAAGGGTTTAAAGCTACACGCAGCACTGGCTTTTAAAAGGGTACAAAATATGCCTGATAAAAGTCTTACTACCCTGTAACAGATGGTTAGGGGGAAAAAGGGAGGTGCAGTGCACAGTAAACTTGACCATGACCGAGGAAGGCCCCAGGTTCCAGACATCTATCTCCCGAGCAGCGACGGGGATGCAGTGGAGGCCGACCCTTCCCTCGAGCTGCCCGGACTCCTCACCCAGGAGAGGACACTGGGACTCAACAACGCCTTGGGAGCCAACGGCCGGGCTGGTGTGAGATTTAACAGGCCACAGGAGGCGGAAGAGGCGGCAGCGGCGGAAAAGGGAAGGGGACGTCCGCGCGTTGCGCGCTAGCGTTGGAAAACCTTCTTCCTGGACGCCCGTACTGAGTGCTGCGCGCCTGCAAGCGACCCTGTGCACACGTGGGTCTGAGGGGAGGATCACTTACTTGTCCAATCTGAAATTACATTTTAGCTAGCCAGGCTCTGCTGGCAGCCGCGCGGAGGTACACCGCGCCTCTGCACGGCTGTCCCGGTGGGAGACCGCAGCCCCGCCCAGCGCCCGGCCCTCCGCCCTCCGGCCCCTGTAAAATGCGCCCCGATTGGCCCTTTGAACCGGGCCCAGGATTGGTGCCTGCTGGCCCGGTTCTGCCTTGTCAGCGGGTGGTACCCGGGGCAGCCCTGTTCCGGTTCCTTCTGCTCTCTCTAGGTTTTAAAGGAACCAGCGAGCCTCTCTCCACTTAAGCTTCGAGTTTCCTGCTGGGGAGATTCATCTCGCAGGACTCGGCAGGGCCGAGTCTCTGCAGCCCCTGATGGGTGTGCGTGTCAATAGTGTTTCCTGTAATTCCACTTTTCGATCATTTATTGAACACCAGGAATTTGTATGTTGGTATAAACAATAATAATAGAATTCTTGCAGTTCTTGAATGCTTACTTTGTGCCAGGTACTCGTTCTTTTATGCAAATTTACTCGTCTAATCCCGTAGCCAACCCTATTAAGTAAATATGACATTACAGATTGGTTCTTGCCTTTGAGGAATTTGCAAGCTGGTGTGTACTGGACTCACCAACCTCATTTAATCCTCACAATCCTTGCCTTTCCAATAAATTTCATACTGTTTCCTATTTTACAGAAGTTTTTTTGCTTGCTTTGAGGCCCGTGGGACGTAACAAAGGGAGACTTGCAACCTAAACTCCACTATGAGCTACGTCCATGAAAAATCACGCAGAGACAGACAGGTTCCTGGACTGATAAAATTTGAAATTTTGAAGATAGTTTAACAGTCAGCTGAAGCCCAGCCCTTCGTTTTCCTAGAAAAGAAAACCGAGGCCAAGTAAAGGAAATGCCTTTCTACGGAAACAGCAGTCATGTGAGGTAAGCCTAGATAATAAGATTTTATTGAACTGGCCTTATGTAGCAGGTGTATTCTGTCCATTGTCTCCTATGCTCACAGAAACCCCACAAGCAAGTAAATGTTCTTATCATTGCCTTACAGGTAAGAATATGAGGCTCAGCGAGGCTGAGGCAACACTACTAGTCCACGGATTGTGCTGCCTCTCTGCTGGGGATCATGGTTTGGGGTCATTTTTTTCTACGTTATGGTTCTTTACCTTTCACGTCCATCAACATACTCAAAGACCTGGCAGTGGACTCTTTGGGAAGATGAGGTGCTGGGATCTGGCTACCTACCACCTGGGTGAATCACAGGGTAAAATAGGAATAATAATAAGACCTGCTCATCTCACCTTCCTAGGCTGTTCAGAGAACAAATGAGGTAGTAGGAATGGCAATGCTTTGTAAAGTGTGAGATACTGAATGTACATTCCTCTGAGATCTTCCTAAGTACCCCAAGAATGGAAAAAATAAAATATACTAGTTGCCTCATGAACTATGGCAGGAGGTCTCATCTTTGCTAGACTTTTATTAATGTGAAATTGCTGCTTGTCCTCTATGATGGTACGATTTCTAGGCTTTTGTATATTCGATTACTTTATTGGTTTTCTCTTATTATCAGGCTATAGTATGAAAACAGGAGCATAATGACTGGAGTGCCAACAGCTCTCTTGGATCACGAGAGGACCTCAGGAATGAAACCCAGCCAAGGCAAAGCAGAAGGGCTTGATGCTGCAGCACCAGATCAATACTCAACTTCCCATTTGCAGACCTCCATATGAAAGAAATAAGCCACTGTCTTGTTTAAGATACATTTATTTTGCATTTTTGTCTCACACAGCCAAACCTAATCATAACTAATGCACATCTTACCTCGCTGAAAGGTAAGCCCTATAAGGTAGATCATATTACACTGCTTTTATGGATGAGGAAACAGGCTCAGAGAATATAAAGAACTTGTTCAAGGTCATCCAGTCAGGTGGAAAGAAGAGGAATTCTCACCTGGGTTTGTCTGAGGCCAGTTCTCATTCTTTTCCAGCTGCGATTCACTACCTATTATGAATGAGTGAATGAATAGATGTTTCTTACCTTTACTTCCACACCATTTATTTATTCCAAGGGTAGACAAACTTTTTTCTGTAAATGACCAGATTATCAATAGTTTAGTCTTTGCAGGTCACATATTCTCTCGTAACTACTCAACTCTATCTTTGTAGTATGAAAGCATCCATTAAAAATATTTAAATGAAAGTTGCTCATAAGTTTTTATTTACAGAAATGGGCAGCAGACTGGATTTGGCCTATGGGCCTTTGTTTGCCAATTCCTGGTTTATTCCATTCTGATGTTCCATTACAAAATACGCTGGAAACCCAGACAGTTGTGGCCAATTCATTTTTGACAAAGAGGCCAAGTCCACTCAATGGGGAAAGAATAGTCTCTTCAACAAATATTCTGGCAAAACTTGGTATCTCTGTGCAAAAGAATGAAATTGAACCTCATACCGTATACAAAAATTAACTCAAAATGGATAAATGACCTAAATGTAAGAGCTAAAACCATAAAACTCTTAGAAGAAAACATAAGGGAAAACCCTTTAAGAATTTGTATAGGCAATGGATTCTTAGGTATGATACTAAAAGCATGAGCAATAAAGTAAAATATAAATTGAACTTAAACAAAATTAAAATTTTTTTGCATCAAAGGAGATCATAAAGAAACTGAAAAAACATACAGTTGGGAGAAAATATTTAGAAAGCATGTATCTGAGAAGGATTTAATACCTAGAATATATAAAGAATTTCTACAACTCAAAAACTAAAAGATAAGCAACCAATAAAAAAATGGGCAAAGGGCTTGAGTAGACATTTCTCCAAAGAAAATATACAGATGGTCAGTAAGCACAGGAAAAGATGCTTAACATCATTAGCCATTAGGGAAAGCAAATCAAATTATAATAAGATACCACTGCACACCAATTAGGAGGGCTATTACTTTAAAAAAGAGAAAATAACTATTGGCAAGAATGCAGAGAAATAGGAAACCTTGTATATAGTTGATAGCAATGTAAAATGTTACAGCCACTATGGAAGACAGATTGGCTGTTCCTCAGAAAATTGAATGTAGGCTTATCATATGACCTGGCAATTCCACTACTAGTTATATACCTAAAATAATTGCAAACAGGGACTTGAACAGATATTTGTACATCAATGTTCCTAGCAGCACTGCTCACAATCGCCAAAAGATAGAAACAATCCAAGTGTCCATCAACAGAAGAATGGATAAACAAAATGTGTTATAGGCATGCAATGAAATATTATTTGACCATAAAAAAAGAATGAAATTCTGATACATGCTATGACCAGGATGAATCTTGAAAACACCACGTTGAATGAAATAAACCAGACACGACAGGACGTATATTGTATCATTCAACTTATATGAAATATCTAGAATAAGCAAATTCATAGAGGCAGGAACGTAAATTATAATTTACCAGGGGCTAAGGTGAAGAAATAGGGAGCTATTGTTTAAAGGTGTTCTAGTTCACTAGCTGCTGGAATGCAATATGCCAGAAACAGAATGGCTTTCGAAAAGGGGAATTTCATAAGTTGCTAGATCACAGTTTTAAGGCTGTGAAATTGTCCAACTTAAAACAAGTCTATAGAAATGTCCAATCTAAGGCATCCAGGGAAAGATACCTTGGATCAAGAAGGCTGATGACATTCAGCATTTCTCTCCCAATTGGAAGGGCACATGGTGAACATGGCAGTGTCTGCTAGCTTTCCCTCCAGGCCTTGTGCTTCAGAGAATCTCCGGGAAGTGTTTTCCCTCTTCATCTCCAAAGCCTGCTGGCTGGTGGACTATAAGGTTCTGTCATGGTTCTGCAGTTCTCTCCTCATTCTCAAAAGGAACTCTCTCCAGACTGTCACCACTTTTATAGGATTTGGTAAACTAATCAAGACCCATGTTGAATGGGTGGAAACACACCTCCATCTAATCAAGTTTAATACCCATGATTGATTGAGTCACATCTCCATGGAGATAACCTAATCAAGTTTCCAACCTATAGTACTGAATAGGGATTAAAAGAAATGGCTGTTCTCACAAGATTGATTAGGATCAAAACATACCCTAGGCTTTTCTAGGGTGCATAAATCCTTTTAAACTGGCACAGATGGGTGCTGTTTCTGTTTGGGGTCATGAAAAGGCTTTGGTAATGGGTGGTGGTGACAATGGCACTACCATATTGTGAATTAATTGAAATCACTGAATTGTACATATACATGTGGTTAAAATGGGAAAATTTGTGTTGTATAGGTTACCCCAATGAAAATTAAAACAAACAAAAAAAGAGGAGTGAAAAAACATGTATTGGAAATACATCAGAGATGGTGGAGAACTATGCCACTGCAGGCTTTGTTCACACTGTTGACCAACATGACGTGACAATGTGGTCCAGAGGAAAGATCCCTGACTGTCATGAGATCTAGGCCAGTGGTTATTATCTGCTACTGAAACCACATATCTGTCCTAGACCAGCCCCTGTTGCCTCTGTTTCTCTATCTCTATAATAGGAACAGATAACAATGCAAATGTTATCCACACTTCCCCATTCTTCATAGCTGCAAGGACACTCAGATGAGATGATATATGCAACCATATTTTGAAAAGCTATAATTATTATCTAATTGTGCATTGCTTCCCCTCTAGTTGGGCTGTATCTCCTCCTCTTTACTTCCCCGCCCTCCCCACCTCCACCCCACTTCCCTGTCCTTAACTCTATCATAGAATGTTTCAAAATTCCTAGTAATTATCAGGCCATTAGTCTACTCCCCATCCTCCTCCCCAACTCTATGGAAAGATTTGTTGCATTGCATTGAATTATAAAGGTTGATTATTTGTGAGTCTACTCAGGGTCATTGCCAGACAGGTTGGGGATAATACAGAATTGTTGTCCTCTAAGAATACCTCAAGTCATATCAGGTGAAACAACATATAAGACCTAATTGATACACTGGAACCAGCTGAACTGGAAGTTTGTGCGATTTCCTTCTTGCTGAGAGATAGTGATGTACAGCTGTAGGAGGCAGAGAAGAGCCCTGGTGATTTCTCTGATGACCCCTGAAGGCCTACCCCGAAACCTTTCCCTGTTTCAGCAATGTGCTCCTTCACTGGAGAAAAAATGTATTTTCCCTCAGATTCTTAGTCATAGCACTGAAATATGTATAGTTATTCATATATTCATTCACACTTTTGTGTATTCATTCATTTAACAGAGATTTATTTAGTGCCTACTCTTCCAGGCATGGAGGAGATAGTGTTGAGAACAGACTTGTCCCTCTCTTCATGGAACTTACAGTCAGGAAACAATATTAAATAAATACACAAATGCATAATTTTTATAATTATCAGTAGGAAGGAAAATAAGATACTAAGAGAGATGGAAACTTGTTGAGACTGAGATTTAATTTAGATCAGTGATTTTGAGAAATCAGGCTCTTTACTACATTGTCTCTGGTCTTCAATAACTCAGTGAAGTGGTCATTATCATATCTATTGTACAGATGGGGAAACAGAGGATTAGGGAGATTAGGTGACTGGTAAGGAGTAGGCCGTGCTCTCTCCAGTACTCTACACTACACAACGCAATCCTGTAGGTTGAGAATTTCTCACCTCTCCACCTTTGCATATATACCAGACCTCCTTCCTGCCTGGAGAGTATCTCCTTGCATTCTTCTTTTATTGTAGACAAACTATACCTTCAGGGACTAGTTGAGGTCCTACTTCCTCTGCAAACTCCCCCTTTTATCTGAGGCCTCAATAAATCACTTTTCTTCTATATTCCTGCAACACTTATTACTCATATAGCATTAAACTTAGCATGCCTTATGAAGTCTATTCTCTTTTTCACATTCTAGCACTGATGCTCTTTCTCATAATTCTGTGAGCAGTATAGAGGCATTAGGACCAGACAAACTTGGGTTCTACTATTAGATCCACTCTTCTGGGTAACCAGAAGAAAGTGTCTTAGTCTCTCTAGCTCCTACTGTCTTTAGATAACATTTGTTTCATGAAATAGTATCTTTCAACATTATTCTCAGTGCTGAACAGATAGTAAGTGCTCAATATTTCCTGGTCTTCTACCCAATTCCATTCCCTAGATTGGGAGTATGTGGGGGTCAAAAACTTTGCCTTCTATTTTACAATGCCAACAACTGGCACAGTTCTCTGTGCTAGCAGGTGGTTAATAAACTATATGATTATGGTGGTTGACAGCCCTTTCCTGCTTTCTGGCTCCCTCATTACTGATCAGCCTTGTTCTTTTGCCTTCCTTTCTTTCTTTCTCAACTTAGATTCCCTTAAACCTCCCTTAAACTTAATCCTCTGGCAGGAACAGGTGCCATCCCTTATACATTCTCCCTTCCAAATCCACACTGTCATATCAGGAGGAAAATAAAAATACTGAAATAGTTCACTGGAGACCACAACAGATGGTCAGTAAATAAAACACTGATCCAAAGGGCCTACTGAGATCCCTACCTTGACCGTTAACCAGAGCCATGTTTTATATATAAAATGGTAAGTTGGCTCAACTTTCATCTGTAAAGGGTTAGTTCATTTCTAAAGATGGGAAAATGTTGCAACATTATTACTTGCCTACCACTTATTACTTGCCCATCTCTTATTACTTGCCCTCTATCTGCCTGCCTGCCTTCACTCATCAAACATCTACTGAGTACTGAGTACTTGCCAATGCTGGATGCTTTGTGAAGAGTTTGGATAAAGTGGTATGGGCAGCTAAAGGCTAGTGGGAAGAAGACGGGGTGTACAGTGCAAAGGGGAAGGAAAGACTACTCTGGCATTTATTGAGTACTGTGCTCTGCACCTCCACATGTTGTGTCTCAGTCATCTCTCTACTTCCTACATGGAAGAGATAACAACTGAAGAAATGGAGACACAAAGATTGAGCAACTTGCCCAACATCATCTGTCACAAGACACTGAAAGTCAAACAGCTGAAGATGCAGTTTCCACTGAGACTCTGAGGTGGATGAGAAGTTCATATTGGATTTGAAGGCTTCAAATGAAAGTAAGTAATAATAAATCTCACTGGTTTTGACCTGCAGCACCAGTTTTGTCTTCCAAGGTTTAAACTGCTCATCAACTCCCCGGTTCAAAGACCTCACTCACCACCTGAATTAGTTCTACACCATCTGTATCTTTCTCTCCTAAACATCACCCTCTTCCAACCCCACAGCCTCTTGGCCATAATTCATTCTACTTTTTTTTTTTTTTTTTTTGCATGAGCAGGCACGGGAATCAAATCTGGGTCTCTGGCACGGCAGGCGAGAACTCTGCCTGCTGAGCCACCAATAATTCATTTTAATAAAAGTGCAAACTATGTAAAAGGTATGCAACAATGTCTATCCCTAAACCCCAGCAAGCATTTTCTGCAGTGAAGCAACAGGTGACAGAAGCAAGTCCGAGGCCACGAGATAGTGACAAGGCAGGACTCTGGCTTGTGAAAGGAGAGAAGGGAGAGAGCCACCTGGAGATGCATGTTCAAGGCTTCAGGAGCTGAGTCAAAGAAAGAGGCCCCTGGAGTCAGCATGGGGACTTGATGTAGAAGAACTCGACCACAGACTTCTCCTAGAGTCGTGTCATTTGGGAGCCAGTAGGAACATTGCAGAATGCGTTCTTTAAGAAGATACCCGTAGGGAAAAGAGAGGCTAAATGGATTTGCAGGCCTTCCAAAATGTGTCCCCTCCCTCACCAAGTTGTTCTCTGCTCCAAAACACGAGATGGAAAGACAATTAGGGGCTGAAACCCAGTCCTTTTTCTGCTAGCCAAGTCCTGTGCCTGTGAGGCTGCCTTTGCACTACCAGAAAGGACAATTTGCACAAGGCACAGGACAGGATAGTGGCAGTTGGCCCTCTCCTCACCAACCAAACACAGAAACAAACATTCAATATACAACAGACATCTATATCAACAACACAAACACATACAAGCACAGGCATATACACACACATTTACACAAACATGCTTGCAGACACTCTTGCATAAACATAGTGCACACAGCCCTGTAAACAAGCCTACGTAGATGCAAATTAAACCACAATATAGCAATACAGATACAGACACATAGACACAAATATAGTCATACAGAGCTATAAACACCCAGACTCAGAGACCACACAAACACATATATATGCAGACAACACACACACAGAGATGTTCATACACAGATCTCATACTCATTTATACATGACTCATATATAAACACACACACATCAGACCGCACAAATGCATAAATGCGCACACAGATGTACTTACACACAGAGACACATACATATGCACACATCTTTAACTAGAACATTCTACTTTTATCTGCTTTACATAACAGATTCTGTAAAAAAAATTATTTGATCAATGTTTCACTACTCGAAGGGGGAGAGGAGAGAGAATAAATTGGCTCTTTCAAAGGTTCATTTTTCATTCATTCATCAATCAAATATGACAATATGAAAAATAAAATTATAGTGGGAAAAGGAGTATACCTAGGCATGAGAGCATGATATAGTCACAGGTCTCTTCATCATATCATTCTCTTTTTTTTTTTGCATGGACAGGCACCAGGAATCGAACCCAGGTCTCTGGCATGGCAGGCAAGAATTCTGCCTGCTGAGCCACTGTGACCTACCCATCATATGATTCTTATAGTACGTTTTTGTTTTTTAATTTGTCATGATTTTAAAAAATGCTGTGATTTGTAACCTTGCTACATAACATATAGAACCAGAATTCCTGTTTTGTAGTTTATACGCTTTCAGATACTTACAAATATTGCTTTCCATCCAGTCTCCTTCACCTCTCAAATGACCTCTGAGTCTCTCTCTTTGGAGAATGATATGAGGACTTAGATGAAGGGTACAATATTAAATTTTACTAGCAGGAATCTTTTCATTTCAAGAGATGGAAATATAACTAAAACTAGCTTAGCAGAACAGACAAACAAACCAAAAGGCAATTTATTGGATCATATAATTGGGAAATTCAAGGTTGTTACTGGACAAAGGCAGTGGATTCTTTAGCCCAGTGTGCTCAAATGAGAAATTACTGAGACACCCAGTTTCAAAAAGAGAAAGGTTTATTACTAGGTGTGTAGCAGGAGAGCAGCTAGCCTTTTGGCCCAAAATCTGTCTCCCCAGACTGCAATAATTCTGGTAGTTTTATAGAATCAAAAAATGGCAGATTTTATTATACAGAGCACAGTGGCCCCAGATGATGTGATTAGAGGTAATTTAATTATTGAGCATTGCAGACTGATTACATGCTCAATTATAGAATGTATGTAAGAAAATGGCAGCCTCAAAATTGGTGATGGGTGTGATTTTTAGTATTATAATGTGGTAAAGGGGACTTGTAGGTTCAAGTCTAAGCTACTGTGCATGTCAGGTGGGCCTACTTTGGTTAGATACAGTCTTGTTTATCAAGATAACTCTGGACTTGAGGTGGGTTAACTCTGGGCTGACCCAGGGGCAGTGATTACAAGTCAAGTGGAAAAATGGTTAAATGGGTACAAATGAAGGTTAGTCATTCTCTCTCTCCTCTCCCCCTTTGAGTAGTGAAACATTGATCAAATGATTTTTTTTTTACAGAATCTGTCATGTAAAGCAGATAAAAGTTGAATGTTCTAGTTAAAGATATGTGTATATGTATGTGTCTCTGGATGTAAGTACAAATGAAGGTTTTTATAATCACAGGGATAGAAGATAAAGACTATACAATTGTCATCAGCTAGGTTACAATTTAGAGATTTCAGGTATTTTCCTTTGTCTACTCCAATATACCAGAAAGCAAAAAGGAATATCTTTATGCAATGATTCACTAGTCAAAATCATCCCTTAAATCCTAATTTCTCAGTTATAAGGTAGGAGTGAAACTCAAGAAAGGCTGGATCCAGATATGCAAATTTTATCTCCATTTTTTTTCTCCCATTTTTAAGCTTTTAATTCTTCTGTCAACTTCACACTTTCAAGTAGGATCATTTCATTTAGTAGAAAAGATGACCACCAATTGTTCTAGCCTTACAATATGGTTCTAAATCCTAGTGGGAGGAAGGTTGATGCCATCTCCACCCTCATATTTCTTGCAAGAACTCTGGACGGGTCTTTGATTTGCCCAGTTTCAGTTAAGTACATGCCTAGGGATAGGTTGGAAAGAGATCAGCCTCACCTGAACTAAAAGGACTGAATAGTTCAAGGGCAAGGGGGATGGGGTGGGGGGGTGGCGCTGATAATTCCCCAAAGAGATACTAGTTAGGGGAAAAAAATATGACTGTCCCATGTGGGAACATATATTTTCCCTCTCCTCTACTCCTAGCGACCTCAGTGCTACACTTATGGAGCCATCTATGTGTCAGGGGTTGGATCCCAAAATTTTAAAAATTCACATTCTTTCCCTCTAGGAACTCACAGCAGAGTGATGGAAATGGCATGTAAATAAGTAATGCAGCACACAGGAAACATAACCTCAAAATTTAGAAGTCTGATAAAATAGACTTCATCAAAAGACAGCGAAGAAAATGAATACATAATACACAGACTGGAAAAAAATACTTAAAAAGCATATATCTGACATAGAATTTTAATCCAGAATATATTAATAATGCCTACAATGCAATAATAAAAAGAAAAACAACTCATTCTTTTTTTTAATGGGCAAAAGACTTGAATAGACCCTTCACAAAAGTAGATGAATGGCCAAAAACCCTGAAAAACTGTTCAACATCATTAGTCTTCAGGGAAATACAAAATCAAACCACAATGCGATACCACTACATAATATCTAAAGTGGCTAAAATGAAAGAGACTGACACCACCAAATGTTGGAGAACATTTGGAACAACTGGGACTCTCAGACATTGCTGGTGGAGATGTAAAATGGTATGACCATTGTGAGAAAGCGTGCATCCACCCTATGGCTCAGCAATTCATTCCTAGGTATCTACCCAAGAGAAATAAAAGCATACGTTCACACGCACACACAAAAGTTTGTATGTGAATAGTTATGAAAACTTTGGTTTTAAAAGCCCCAAACCATGAACATCCCAAATGTCTTTTAACACGAAAATGGATATTACTCAGTCACAAAAAGAAAGTAAGTAGAGATATACCCAACAACACGGGTAAATCTCATAGAAAGTACGTCAAGGGAGAGAGGCCATACATAAGAGAGCACTCTATGATTGCATTTATATAAACTTCTAAACTAATCCATGATGAAAAAAAAATCAGAACAATGAGTGCCTGGAGTGGTGGGCGTGAAGAGACGGAGAGTGGTAACAGCTGAGTGTGGAAAGGACATGATGCAGGGATATTGTGACCGTGATGGGAGTGTTCAAAATCTTAAAAGGTATGTGGGTCATGTGGGTGTATCTATTTGTAAAAATAATAATAATAATAATACAGTTAAGATTTGTGCATTTCATTTTATGTAAATCTTACCTCAAATGAGAAAAACTATTAAAAATAATTGAATGAGGAGTGGAGAGTGGTGAGAGTTATAGAAGAGTGAGGATTGGCAGGATGCTGCTTGATGATGAAGCTGGGTGAAGGAATAGGGAGGCTGACTGAGCTATTCCATTAGTTTTGTTTATGTTTGAAATTTTCCCTAAGAAAGCATTTAAGGGCAAGCAAATTTTGTATCTAACAATGAGGTATCTTCTAAGAGGGGAATAGGATCTACATGCTGTGGGACCACATAACCTGCAGAAATGACTGGACTGGGAAGTTGGGGATAGGGGGTGGGAGTAGCTCTTGGAAAAGGCTTCACAGAGGAGGTGACATTTGATTTGGGACTTGAAAGCCAGGAAGATCTGATGAGTGGTTAGAAAACATCGTAGAGCTTTTACGTAAAGTGACAGAGGTAAGCATTGCCAATGATCTATATGCCCCTGAAAGACCCTTTTTCTCATAAGAGTCAATGGAGCAAAGGGAACAGGGCAGAGAAACTGAAATCAAGATCCTACTCAAAGTTCTGCCACTGTACCCTTGGATGACCTTAGGCAAATGTCTGGGTTTTCTTATCTTTGAAAATTAGCTAAAATCACAAGTTAGTCTGTGCCATAGCAGGGGTAGAACTCAAGGTCTGAGAGCATCTAATTCCTAGAACTTTCTTACTGCCCTATTTCATGTATTCTAAGATGCTGTTTTATTTGGGGTTCACCAGAGAAACAGACCAATAGGAGATATGTACATATGTAAATATAGAAATTTATAGATAGATAGATAGATAGATATTAAGAGATTATATATCTTCATATATCTCTGTCTATCTATACATATGTAATGAAATTTATCATAAGAAATTGGCTCACAGAATTGAAGAGGGCTGGCAAGTCCCGAACAGCAGGTCAGAGGCTTGGAATTCTAAAAAGAGTGAGACTGAAGTCTTTGAGCCTGTAGAGGAAGCCAGGAAGAAGTAGAGGTTATAATCTTGAGGCAGAATTCCTTCTGATTCTGAACTCCTCAGTTCTTTTCTTTTAAGACCTCAGACTGATTGGGTGAGGTTTACCAGATTACAGAAAAAAATCTCTATTTACAGTGAACTGATCATAGATGCTAATCCCAACTACAACATATCTCCAAGTAATTACAAGACCGCTGATAACCAACCAAGAGAGACCATAACTTAGCCAAACTGACACATAAAATCAACCATTGCTGATGCAAATTTCTACTTAACATTTAATATCCCTGAAGTCAGGACATGCCTTACAATCGATGGCATCAGATGGCCTGGGAGCAGCAACACCATAGTTTCAGGTACTTGGTTATTATTTCTGGGCAAAATAACTGGACAACTGCAGCCTACAGATGTTTTATAATCGACAAAGCACTTTAGGGACCCTTTGACTGATATATATGAGTCCCGTTTCTAGCCTGAATAAGCCAGGTACCTTCCAGTAAGATCATAAAGAAAGCACCAGCATCAAAATTTGCAAATTGTTACCAGTGACTCGAAAGAAAATTCAAGTGTAGCATTCTACTAAGAAATGCCGCATTCCCCAACTCTCCCATCAATACAACATTGTGGGGAAAAACACAACATCAACAATTGAGTTAAAATGTGCCTCTAGGGTGGGCCACAGTGACTCGTGGCAGAGTTCTCGCCTGCCAAGCCAGACACTCAGGTTCAATCCCCAGTGCCTGCCCATGCAAAAAATAAAAAAGTGCTTCTATAAAGGTGGAATCATTCAGAACATGAAGAAGTCTTAGTAATACTTTAACCAATATATTTTGCTTATATTTTCTTTTTTACATATGCACAAAAGTGATGTGGTAAAAATTATATCTAAAGTCTAAAAATTTTCTTGGAATGAATTAAAAATAACTTGAATGCATTGTATCACAGTTCAATTAACAATGTTTTTTCCTTTCTAAGAATATATAAAATAATAGTTCCTCTGATGGAGACAACTTTGATGAAATATAATAGTGAAACCTGATGCCTACTCCTTTGTTTCTACTTTGAGATAAACACAGTTATCACATGCATCCCTCTACATCATCCAGCACTTTCTTCCTGTTTCTCTAAAGTTTTCTGAAGTTATAGATAAAGCGTAATTTCTGAAGGCTGTCAATGTGTAGTGATGGTGCTAATGGCTTTACAAACATCCTCTCTGCCAATCCTCACTATAGCATTATGAAGGCGATAACACTACCATCCCCATTTTCAGTCAAGGAGACCAAGGCTAAGAAAAAGAAGAGATATATCATGCCCAAAGTAACACAGCTCGTATCACCTCTTTTCTGAAATTATTGAGAATCACAAATGGGCTTTCCTCAGCCCATATACACTGTCTAGAATTCCAGTGATGAACAATCTCTTGTGACTTGGGGAGGGACCACAGAAGATACAGAGGTTTAGGGCAATCCCTCACTCACACCTCAAGGAAGGCTGGCAGCATGAAACAGCACAGATGTCCTCAATTTGTACCAAATAGAACCAGGATCTAATCTCAACTCTACCACTTACTAGTTGTGTGCCATTGACCAGACTATCAACTTCTCTGAGCCTTCATCTGTTACTTCATTTGTAAAACAGAGCTAATATTGCCTGCCTCTCAGAGTTGTGTGAGGATCAAATAGGTTCACGCAATCATCTGTTTACTCAACAGGTGTCTATAAAGTGCCTACCTTGTGCTAGGCAGTGTACAAAATGCACATGAATACTATACCAAAGCCCCCGGTGCAGTACCACCACAGAGCAGGCACCCTGGAGAAGATTTGCTGTTCTCTTTATTGTTCTGGATATATTTTCCCTTCCTACCAGTACCTCATTTTCTTTTGATGAGTCTTCCTCTTTCTTCCCATCTCAATCTGTAGGACTGTAATTAGATGCTCTGTCCTGCTCTGGCCTAAGAATGAGCGTGTAAACCAGCTATACTTTCTTTCTGGAATTTAAAACCTCAAAAGACTGATGAAAAGGCTGAAAATGGTAGGAATTCAAGCATTCCACCCTTGGCAGACCTCTTCACCTAGGAGACAAGCTGTCTTGGCTCATTTTTGAAACTGATTCTCTAGTCTTACTACTATTTTTTTTTTTGTCATGTTATCATTCCAAAAATTCCCGTTTGCAGAAGTTATCCAGAAACAATTTTTGTCATTTGTAGCCAAAAAGATCAGATACCCAGTATTTAAAAAAAAAGTTTCCCTTTTCTCAAGCATTATTATCTAATTAGGGTAATAGAAAAATCACAAGCAAAAAAGGGAAGCAAAAAATGGTACATAGAAGTTAGAGGTGTTCAGTTTGGCAGCACATATACTGAATTCAAAATATTCCATGTTAAATATCCTAAATAACAATGGCAGTGGCTTATATTTGTGGTGAGCTTGTCATGGAATATGCATGACACACATTGTCTCATTTAAAGCTTATTCATAGTTGTGGGTTAGCTAGCATCATCATTCCTGCTTCCTGTATAAAGATAAAGCTCAGAGAGGTAAAGTAAGTAACTTGCTTACAGGACTGGCTACATAATTTGCATGGCCCATTCCAAAAGAAAAATTTAGGGCCCCTTGCTCAAAAGTTATTAAGAATTTCAAGAAGGCAATAGCAGAACTTTAAACCAAGTGCAGGGTTTTTCTGAGCATGGATTCCCTTCAGGTCACAGGCCCCTGAAGCTGGCCCTTGCTTGCTTAAGTTAGTAAGTGGTAGAACTGTGACTTAAAACTGGGCCTGTTTGACTTGTAAGTCAATGGTCTCAACTTTTAAACAACCCGATGATGGGACTGCTCCATGTGAGATGAAACTGACCCATTCATGTTCATTTAAGCTGTCTAGGAATTGCCCTCATTCCCTACCTATAGAGCAGGTGGGGAATCAAGTGGTAGACTGATAATGATAAGGACTTCAGAAGTCATAGGGAAAAGTATTTAAATAGAAGAGCAGTGACAAGCATTGCTCTCCTCTGCCTTCCAGCTAGTGCTCACTTTAAGACCCACCCTTTGAGAGGGGTCAAGAACAATTAGAGCAAATGCAGAGGAGGGTAAGTAGGACAGTGAAGGAACTGCATTCAAGAGTTTAAGAACTTTCCAAGGGTTAGCCTGGAAACCAGAAGAATCATTTCATTGATTGATTGAAAATCAATCAATCATTTCAATCAATCATTGTTGTTATCAAAGCTCTTTCCTGCATGGGGTGCACGGGTGGTTCAGTGGTAGAATGCTTGCCTTCTATGTGGGAGACCTGGGTTTGATTCCTGGACCAAAACTCTTTCCTGCTGAGACATAAACTCCGTGAGAATGGAGATCTATTCTTCTCACCACCTTACCCTGTGACTAGCATAGTGCCTGGGTTATAGTTGATGCTAAATTAATTCATTAAAGAGATTGCAGACGTCTATCAAGCGGAAGAGGGATTAGATCAGTTTTATGTAGCCCCGAGGAGGAAAATCAGTTCCATAGGGGTGTACACGTTTCAGCTAGATATTAGAAAGCACTACGGTTGCAAGATAAAACAAGCTACTAGGACTTACTCCACTCAAGAGGAGCCAAGTATTGAGATGATGGCAAAGATATTCCCAAAATGCATTTCTTATATTATCAGAAGTGGCAAATAAATTTCAATTCTTGTGGCAAAGAATCTGCTCCCAGGGAAGTTCAGTATGTAATAGTGCTGTGATCAATTATTGATGCTTGAACTGAGCACATGAGCGCCTTTTAAGTTTCTATCTAAACCTCAGTGTTTGTGACTCTATGACTTCACACTTTTTATCAGACCCAGAAATGTTGTGTAAGGTTAACTTCAGGGCTCCCACATAAAGCAAGTTAATTGAAACTAAATTCGCCAAAGCTCATCTCATTGTGTGGCTCGACCAAGGTTTTTTCATCAAAGACATTTTCCTATCCTAACTGGGACAGTTGTTTGGAAATATATTATCATTCAATTCTGATTAAATATAAAGGTTTATTTGTTTATTATTATTTTAGGATTCTTTGCTTTTTTAGTTTTGGGATTGGATACTGAAAATATAATGTTTAATCCCCCCAGGGAAAACCCTGAATGTTAGATTCACCATGCTTACAGTTATCTGCAGGGAGAAAACTCTGAATAAATCTGTCTAAATAGTAATGATGAATTACATTACTTCATAGCAATGTTAACCTTTGGAGGCAGAAGTCCAGACAGGTTGAGAAATGGAAAATGAGGACATAAGAGGGACAATTCCATTAACTCAAATCAAAAGAAAAGGCCAAAAGGGGATTAAAATCTATATAACATGTCCAAAAAGGGCAGAGAATAACCCACTCCAACTTGGGAGAGGAAAGATTAAATATTTGCCATCATTTCCTGTTTCTTCACCAAAGAGTTTTTTAATTTACACTTAAGACTGTGCCTGTCTCAGTTAACTGAGTTTTAAAAATGAATAATGGACGAACTCATTTCAAACAAAGGAAAAAATCTTCTTGTGCAAAGTCTCCATTTCCTCTAGGCTATATATTTATACCTTTATTTAGAGAAGAAATTTTAAACCTGGGGTACAAGGACCCCATTTATTATAGGATTCAGAGAGATGTACACACACACACACACACACACACACACACATATTTTTTTCTGGTGAAATGGCCCATAGCAATTTAAGATCATCAAAGAGGGTCTCTGACTACACTTCTGAAAAAAAAAAAATCAAGAAATGCTAGATCAACTTCTTCATTTTTAGGTTCTCTCAGGTATTTACTGAATTTTAAGCTGTATGCCAAACACTATTTTAAATATTGTTACCAAATGCTTCCTCATTTAACCCCTCTTTAAGGTAGGTAACTTGTTCTAGTTTGCTAGCTGCCAGAATGCAATATAACAGAAGCAGAATGGCTTTTAAAAAGGGGAAATTAATAAGTTGATAGTTTACAGTTCTAAGGCCGAGAAAATGTCCCAATTACAGCAAGTTTATAGAAATGTCTAATCAAAGGCATCCAGGGAAAGATACCTTGGTTCAAGAAGGCCGATGAAGTTCATGGTTTCCCTCTCAAGGGGAAAGGCACATGGCAAACACAGTCAGAGTTTCTCTCTCATCTGGAAAGGCACATGGTAAACACGGCGTCATCTGCTAGCTTCTTCTCCTGGCTTCTTGTTTCATGAAGCTCCCCGGGAAGCATTTTCCTTCTTCATCTCCAAAAGTCACTGGCCGGTGGACTCTGCTTCTCATGGCTATGTCGTTCTGCTCTGCTCTCTCTGAATCTCTCTCATTCTCCAAAATGTTTCCTCTTTTATAGGACTCCAGAAACAAATCAGGATCCACCCAAATGGGTGGAGACACACCTCCAGCTAATCCAGTTTAACAACCACTCTTGATTAAATCACATCTCCAGGGAGATGATCTAATTATACTCTCAAACATACAATTATGAATAGGGATTAGAAGAAATGCTGCTTTTACAAATGGGATTAGGATTAAAACATGCATCCTTTCCAACAGCACAGTAATATTATCTGCTCCTCACCTTTTTTTCTTTTTAATCTCCAGGAAACAGAGACTCAAGAGTTTAAACAATAATAGTACCATCTGTGGAACACTTTTTTTTATTGTTTTTATGCCCCATTTAATCTTACAACAGCACTATGAGGTAAATGTTTTTTCACTGCCATTTAATCAATGAAGAACTATATAATCAGAAAGTTGGCTAATTTATCTGCGGACAATTGACTAGTGTTTGAAGCATAGGTTTGAACCCAGATCGGTCTGATTCCAAATCTTCATTAGCCACCTTGCCATATTATGTTTTCTTGATGACCTGCAGCATTTGCACATGCATATGTTTAGCACTGAGTGGTAGAGTACTTTGTTTAGCAAGTGCTCCCATAGCATTCACTGTTCAGTTGACCTCATTATAATCTGAGTTCAGTTATGCTGACTCCCTTTCCATGGATGCATATTTTCAGAGGACGGAATATATTTCACTAAATAGGAATGACAAAAAAAATCTTACAACTTTTCTCCTCTTCATATCTCCCTCAGGGCACCCAAAGTTGTGTCTACAAGTGTTTGTCTGTGTGTTTCTTGTGAAACTCTCCCACAAGAGAGTAATCCTCTCCCTCAGTGGGACTCAGGGAGCTCCGTTACTAAGATGGAGAAGGGTCTTCTGGGAGGAGATCAAGACAGATAGCAACTAGGGACTGATGGATTCAGCAGGGAAGATACTCCCTTCTTCATATTTCTCATCCTTCAAGGCTCCTCTCAAAATCCCCTGACTGGATGATTAATCTCTTTGGCATTCTCTGTCTGCATCACAGCACAATTGAAGAATTGCCGGTGAGATGAGGAGGTACTAAATATTTAATATGATAATTTCTTTCACACTCACAAAGTATTTATTTATTTATTTATTTATTTATTTATTTATTTATAACATGGGCAGGCACCGGGAATCGAACCCGGGTCCTCCAGCATGGAAGGCAAGCACTCTTAACTGCTGAGCCACCGTGGCCCGCCCACTCACACAAGTATTGATTTACTGTCTGTAATGTGCCACGTGCTTCTGAGGTGAAATAGGTATAGTACCTTGTTAGGGGAATCACTTGTAGAGAAATAATTGGAATAACTGTGTGTAGAGGGCTGTAATGGTGTTAATTTTCAAGTAACATAGAAGCATAGAGGAGATAGGAGCAAACTTTCCAGGGCGTTATGAAAAAACTTCCCAGAGGAAATGATACTGAAGTGTGGTTCTGAAAAAGTAGGAATTTTCAAAGAAAAAAAAAACAGTGGTGATAAAGGCATTCTAGAGGTGGGGAAGAAAGCACAGAAGTGTAAAGAGTTATGTGTTCAGGGAGCAGCAATATTTTCAGTTTGACTGGCATGAAGGTTGTGTTAAGGGATGAGTCTGAATCTGGTGTGAGACTATGATAGGCCTTTTGTGTTAGGCCCTGAGGTCTTGACTTTGTCTTGTCTGTACTATAGCATTTTCTTTTCCATTATTTGAATATTTTATTACATTTACCCTTATTATGTTATACATGTGAGTGGGAAGTGGTAGTTAGAAAAGACTGGTTATAGAGGTAAGAAGCAAACAACGGTGTAAGTAACACCCTTTCCAAAGATTGAAACCATCAAGCAAACCTAATGATATTTCAGCTTTAATTAAAGACTTAGAGGACAAAAGACAATGTGTAAAATGTAAAGAAAATGAATTAAATGGAAGAAAATGCCTTTCCTTTAAAAACACACACACATTTCTTAGAGAAGAACCTGAGGAAGGAAGGCAGCAATATTTATTGAGTGCCTGCTCCGTTTTGTTGTTGTGCAAAATTGAGCTAACTGCCATCCTTAAGCTCATGTTATGCACTTGTCTTGTCTCTTTTGTATTAACAATGAACTAAGTATCTGTGACTTTGCCACCAACTAGTAGAACTACAACACTGGAGCTGACATCTACTCATGTGCTTCTCCTCCTTACTTCTTCCTGTGTCCCATCCAAAGTATTGCCTTTCCTAACTCTCCTAACTTTGAGATATTTATTCTCTTCTTTTAATATACAGTTTCCTCACATATATTCACTTAGTGTCATATTACAAAGATCCTGTCTTCCTGTTGCATGTCGCTGTCCTTTGTTTCCTTTCACTGAGGATTATATTATTTTGTGTGAATATCCCACCATGTATTTATTCTTATTCCTGTCAGTGAGAATTTGTTGTGCTTTTTTTTCTTAATTACTTACTGAATGAAGAAATCTCTAATTTTTTACATTTACAATTTCAGGTCTCCCATCAATTCTATGAAATGGGTATTCTTTTTAATGCAAAGTTATATTATATATTACAGATTCATATACCGTATTATCATCCATAGTTCACAATATCATCATATTGCTAGGCATTCATCATCATAATCAATTTTTGAGCATTCTCATTACTTCAAAAAAATAAAAATAAGAATAAAAGTAAAAAGAACACCCAAAACATCCCATATTATCCCTCCCCTTATTATTTATTTATTTTTGTCTTTTTTTAAATTTATTTTTGTCTTTTTTTTTTTTTTTCTTACTCATTTATCCATACACTGGACAAAGCGAGTGTCAGTTACAAGGTTTTCACAATCCATGGTCACACCTTAAAAGCTCTATAGTTATTCGATTATCTTCAAGAATCAAGATTATTGGATTACAGTTCAACAGTTTCAGGTATTTCCCTCTAGTTACTCTAATACACCAAAAACTAAAAAAGGATATCTATGTACTGCATGAGAATAATCTCCAAAACGACCTCTCAACTTGATTTGAAACGTCTCTGCCACTGAAACTTTATTTTGTTTCACTTCTCTTTCCCTTTTTGGCCACAAAGTCTTTCCCAATCCCATGATGCCAGGGCCAGGCTTGTCTCCAGGAGTCACGTCCCATTTTGCCAGGGAGATTTACACCTCTGAGAGTCATGCCCCATGTAGGGCAGAGGGCAGTGAATTCACCTGTGGAATTGGCTTAGAGAGAGAGGACACATCTGAACAACAAAGGTTCTCTGGGGGTGACTCTTAGGCATAATCATAAGCAGGCTTAGCTTCTCCTTTGTAAGAATAAGTTTCACAAGCACAGGCCCCAATGAATGCAAGAATATCAGGTCTTCCCTTTGTGGGAAAGTTTAATATTTCTACCTTTTTCCCCCAGTCCCTAAAGGGACTTTGAAAATACTTCAAAATCTTCTGTCCAGATTACACTGGATGTATTGGGGCATCACACCAACCTGTACAAACCAGTAAGATCTCACTCCCTATTTAAGTTTCCTTGTAGTTAATGGTGTTCGGATAAGCCAACCATCCAAGTTAAATTAGATAGTGTGCTACTGAAAATTTAAATTTTGTACCAAATAAACATCTCTTTCTTCGGTCACAGAAGTCGAAGTTTTAAAATACAGTGAATATCATTCATTGCCCTTTAGTCTGATTTACCTTAGTCCTACCCAGATCACATTCATTCATATCTCTAATTGAGTCTGATCACTTTTTCAGTGTTTTTAGCAGTTGTCTTATGGGTACATAGCGACAGAAATCTAGCTCTGAGTCCCAGGTATCACACAAATACCTGAAGTTCCAAAGCTAAGCATCTCAGAATTTAGAAATAACAGTTACAACTCTGGAATAGATGTGACTGCTATATGAGCTTGCAATCTAGGAACTTTTACAGTAGGCCTTCACCTGATAATCTATACTTTGAATTCAATTCTCAGAGTTTGCACATTATAGTTAGTCCATATTAGTGGGGCATTATAATATTTGTCTTTTCTATTCTGGCTTTTTCTTTCAACCTACTGTCCTCGAAGTCCATTCCCCTGGTTGCATGCCTCACAACTTTATTCCTTCTTGCAGCTGCTCAATATTCCATCATATGTAGACACCACAGTTTCCCTTCCATTCCTCACTTGATGTGCCCTTAGGCCACCTCTGAAATGGGTATTCTTATCTTCATTTTACGATGAGAATGCTAAAACTCAGAGAGGATAAGAAACTGTCATGCTATCATGTGGTCACACAGTGACAGGCCAGGGTTTGAATGCAGTTCTACATTCATCCAAAGCCTGATTTAGCATATACTTCCTTCCCTGGAGGCTTGGTTTCCCTCTAGACCTGTCTGCTAAAGGCTCAGGAGACTTTCCCAGCTCACATTTGTATGTTCTGAAGAAGGAACTCCCTAAGCTGTCCCTGTCAGTAGATGTCGAAAGCACATGTTCCCTCAGGCAATTCCATGGGTAGTAGTCACTTCCACTAAAAAAAGCAAAAACAAAAACAAAATACTCTGCCTAACCATTTGGATGAGGTCACACTGATGGCAGCAATCTGCTTGAATGAATTTTCTTCTTTTCCACCATTTGTGTGCTCACATAGGTAATAGGAGTAATCGTTTACTTGTGAACAGAGCAGTACCATTTCCAAAGCTCTCAATGAATTAGGAAAGCATCATTAACCCCATTTTGCAGATCAGGAAGCCAGGTCCAGGAAGATGAAATGATTTAGCTAGTAAGTGATGGGTTAGAAAAAAGACTCCTGGTACAGGGCATGTTCTGCTTTTCCATGCAAATATTTTCTACTAAAATCTATCACATTATGAGAGAGATTTTAAGGGAATCTGAACATTCAATATCCAAGGCATTCCCCCTAACTCATCTTTACTGTTAAGCACCATGTTATTTGCAAAGGGAAAATAGCTGATGCTGTTCCACCTACATAGTATCTGAAAATAACAAATTTTACTAAATGACAGCCAGAATACAAGAAGGAGGCAAATGATAACCTGATGTGATCTGAAGGTGCTAGGAGAGAACCCTCCTTTCATTTCTCTTTCCCATTGCCTGTCCCAGAGACTGACGTTCCACTTTCCCCCAATTTGTAACTTGGTTGTTTTCAGCCTTGAGAAGATCTTTATGAAAACATGAGATTTGGTTTAGGTCCTTCTAAGAAAAATGATCAAATCTTAGAAATAAGACAAAAAGGCAGTTGTGTGTTCTTTCATTATCATGCTGAAGCATTGTCTAATAGGCTTACCAAACAATAATTTAATTTTATGTGGGAATGCATCACTGTTCAATACACTATTTACAGTTGTTTAAGGCCCAGACTGTGAAAGAACATGATAACCTGCAGATTTTTTTTCCAGCACAGACACAAATGATTTTTGTTTGGAATAAAGGACAATCCCAAAGATTGTGGTTTGATTGCCTGTAGGACATTAACCTGTTTTATATTTAATCTAGCAGTCATACTCCAAAATTCTTTCTTTAGTATAGAAGTACTTAATGTTGCAAATATTTTTTGAACAATTTTTACTAACCTGCTGGTTCCTTTGTAATGACTTAAATTAACTTGGGGCATGTGCTCATTTTATGTTTGTATAAGAGACATGTTTCTAAATTTTTTAAATATTATACTTTCACAGTCTCAATTTTTTAATGCCCAAATGAGAGTTTTCCATTTGCTTTTGCATAATAAATTATCCTAAAATTGCTGGTGTAAAACAGAAACCACTGGATTTGCTCTCAGTGTTGCGGGTCAGGACTTTGGGAAGGGTTTACTGGACAGTCCTCACTTGGGTATAGTCAGGTATCTGTTGAAGCTACAGTCGCCTAAAGACTTGATTTGGCTGGATGTCCAAGATGGCATATTTGTATGGCTGCAGTTGATTCTGGCTATTGACTGAGAACTCAGCTGAGGTTATCAACTAGTGGTCTCAGGGAGTAAACCTTCTTACCTGATGGCTGGCTTCCTCCAGGGCAAACATCCTCCCTCCAAGAAACAAACAAACAAACAAAAAAAAAACAGGTAGAGCTACATGGCCTTTTCTGATTTAGTCTGGAAAGACACAGCATTCCTTGTGCTGTAATTTGTTGGTGTGTTGGTTTGAAATGATGCATGTACCTTAGAAAAGCCATGTTTTAATTCTAATCCATTTTGTAAAGGCAGCCATTTCTTCTAATCCCTATTCAGTATTGAATGTTTAAAATTGTAATTTTATCCTCTCCCTGGAGATGTGATCTAATCAAGAGTAGTTGTTAAACTGGATTAGCTGGAGGTGTCTCTCCACCCATTTGGGTGGGTCTTGATTGGTTTACTGGAGTCCTATACAAGAGGAAACATTTTGGAGAATGAGAGATTCGGAGAGAGCAGAACGACATAGCCATGAGAAGCAGAGAGTCCATCAGCCAGCGACCTTTGGAAATGAAGAAGGAAAACGCCTCCTGGGGAGCTTTGTGAAGGGAAGCCAGGAGAGAAAGCTAGCAGATGATGCTGGTTTGCCATGTGTCCTTCCAGTTGAGAAAGAAACCCTGACCCTGTTCATCACGTGCCTTCTCACTTGAGAGAGAGACTCTGAACTTCATCAGCCTCCTTGAACCAAGGTATCTTTCCCTGGATGCCTTAGATTGGACATTTCTATAGACTTGTTTTAATTGGGACATTTTCTCAGCCTTAGAACTGTAAACTTGTAACTTATTAAATTCCCCTTTTGAAAAGCCATTTTGTTTCTGGTATATTGCATTCCAGCAGTTAGCAAACTAGAACAGTTGGTTAAAACAGATTTGAGGGGAGGGGACATAGACCTCATGGCTTTCTTAAGGTGAGTGACAAAGAAATTTTGGGCTGTGTTTTCAAAATGCACATGAGGAGTCATTTTAAGCCTCACATTGAGAAAGGAAACTCACATACAAGCTATAACTTATCTGAAAGATGATTAGGGGGAGGGAGATGACAGGAGAAAGAAAAAAAAAAACAAAGGTAGGGAAGCCAGCAGGGAGGTTGTTGTACCACTTAAAGACTGGGAGAAGGATTAAAGGAGAAGGAGGAGGTATAACAGAGAAAACAGGATTTAACAAATGAGTATGACTGCTGAATCACTATATTAATATTCTTTCTAGCCTCCAGTGTTTTGGAGCAGCTAGAAGGAAAAATCTCGGATGATGGAATGGTAACCCATGACAAAATCTAGGATTTGTTCTATAACTGCCTGTTGAAGTGTACTTCAAAAATTATTGCTTTTTCTTTCTTTGCTTTGTATATATGTTATATTTTACAATAAAAAAAGTAGAAAAAGCTGTTTGTCTTCAATCTTCAGGATCATGGGAAGGGACATATTAAAGACAATTCAAATGAAGAATTGAAAAGATTTGATAAATGACTGTCTGCCCTATTAGCTCTGAAATAAAGAATCTGACTCCATTTTTGACTGTTTGACTGTAGACAGCCTTTAAGCCTGATCCCTCCCTCTTCTCTGTCTGCTTACATCTACACAAGCTGATAAGGAAGCCTGGATAATTCCCCCTTTGGTGCCAGTGATAAGTTCAAGCCATCCTGGGAATCTTCACTCCAACTTTACCTTCTAACCAACTTTAAAAACCCAAAGCCAATCTCCTTTCCCTGCCCTCTCAAGCCATTTTTGGATATGCTTGGAAGCCACTCTGCTCTTCCCAGGAAGCCTTATGTGAACAATAAATCTTTTCATACTCTCTTGGTGAACATGTAGCATCATGAGTATTTACATCTGAACCAAATTTTGTCTGTGGATTCATCTCTGCCAGCAGCATAGCCTAAACAAGCTCCAAACCATACCATATGTGGTAATTTTGTTTTCTGAATATAAAAATAATAAGAGATGACATTTTGTGCTGTCTGTGTGCTAGATACTGTATTGGCACATTTTACCTTTCAACTCATTTCAACTCCCATGAAATAGTATTATCACTATTTTACAGATGGGGAAACTAGCAGCAGGTGGAGGGGAGGAGTTGTCCAAAATGACACCCAGACTTGAAATTTGGTCGAGAAGCTGATGGTACCAGTGACTAAAACAACAACAACAAGAACAAAACAAAGCAAAAAAAACAAAAAACAAACTCAGAGAGGGTCTGTCTCTATGGGAAGGAAAGCTCAATTTTAGACGGGTTGAGTTTCAGGTGAACCAGGGATATACAAATGAAGACATTCTTGGCATTTAAAGATAAGGACTTTATTTAATTAAAATGTATTGGATGCTGTTTAAGAGCCAAACTCTAGGTAAGTACCAAACAGTGCTCAGATTGAAGATGAGTGAGACTTGTAGAGTTATCAATGTAGTTGATGATGGGAGCTAGGATTTAGATGCCAAGGGAAGAAAGAGAAAAGCAGAGGGTTACAGATTCACATTTAGAGCACAGGAGAATCTGAAATAGACAGCAAACTAGGCAGAGAAAGGGCAGGGTCTAAATGTAGTGAAGTGCCTACTTAGCTGGGGCCCAGACATATTACAGACAATTCAAATGAAGAATTGAAAAGATTTGATAATTGGCTGTCTGCCCTATTAGCTCTGAAATAAAGAATCTGACTCCATTTTCGAATGTTTGCAGACAAACTTCAAGCTTTTTTTTAAAAAAATAAGCTGGTATTTAAAAGTTGTTTCCCTCTCTATGGCAAGCCCTGGAAGCAGTGGGTTGTTCCTCTTTGACCTCAAAAATCTCTTCAGTTGATGGCCATTCTTAGTTATGGAAACGTAAAGCAAGTGAGCACCAATGGCAGAGAGAATTCTGTATCAAAGCCTCTTTACTTATGGTTTAGGAAAGCTGCCTTTCTTACTTTGCAGAGAGGATCAGGTGGATGGATGCAAATTTATGTACAGCATAAAGATATTGAAATCTAGATATTTCCTTTGGAGGTTCAACTTCATTCATTATACTCTGTGCAATGAATAGAGATGGTCCCCACAGCATTCTACTAAGAGAAAGAACACCACTGTCACTAAATAGGAACTCCCTATAAGAAAATTTCTGGGCTGATGACCCAAGGAAATGGTTGCAAAAGAAGGTCTAATTCAGCTAACTGTGTGGCCTGGGATTCTGCTGCTGGGTGCCATTTGAGGACAGTTAAAGGAACAGGCATGGAGCATCCTAGGCCAATATTTACACTGGGAAATTTATATTGTCCTTCCTTTAAAAACAAAACAAAACAAAACAAAATAACCTTTGCAGCTTTGAAGGGGTTTAAACAGCCAGGATTTCACCTAGGATGAGCTTCAGTAGGCAGGACCACCCTGTTGATGATGCCACACACCAGTGTCAGAAGCCGAAGCTACTGAAAAGGGAGTCAGTAACATATGGACCAGACTTTCCCATTCTCTGTCTGAGAGATGTTGGAAATAATCCTGGATTTTTGGATTGAGAAGGCAGTTCAAGGGGAGGAAACAAAAAGAGAGTGTGAGGCCAGGGCCAAGCTAATCTTAATTTTAAATAATGAAAATGTGACCTTAATTGCTCCCCAAAGTGGTGCAGCAGTTCATTGGTCATGAGGCCAAAGGAGGTATGTTTATAATTAGTGTGCCACCATTCTTTGAACACTCACTATGCATATTGTTTTGCATTGTTCCAGATGTATGGAAATGCTCAGTATATGGTAACTATGATAAAGAACATTATTTTAAATATTAATATATTGTTTTTTTCTAGTGGTTAAACATTAATCTTGACTTGGTAGCCAAAACAGTCCTGGTGGGATAATCAAGCTATGATGCCAACAGCACCTGCCTTTTGATTTCACCCCTTAAATGAACTCGAGCAGTCCAAGAAGAGCTATCGTTTAAGATAAGAAAGGAAAGGCTGCTGCAAAAGGCATCATCACAGCCCAACTGCAAATGCGGGCAGCCCTTCCTGCAACTGGGACCTCGGCAGAAGAGGAGAGGCCCACCCTTCATTCCCCAGGGAAGGTTATTAACCAGGTCCCTGATTAGTACCAGAGGAAGGTAACTTTTTATCTTTTATTTCTTTAAATTCTTCAGACACAGCTCAACTCCAGAGGACTCTGCCAAGGGAAAAGATAATCACTCATAGGTGGGGACAATTTGGCAAATCTCTGGATTGGTAAATGGGTGGGGACTTGGGGGAGGAGGTAAGGGAGATAGGAAGAGGAGACTTCATTACTGTAGGAATCTCTTCTCCTCTTTCTCCTTTTTCAGCTCTGCCTTCTCTCTCTCTCTCTCCCTCTCTTCCTCCTCCTCCTTTTTTACTCCCCTTCTCTCTATCCTAAATTCTATTCCCACATTTCCACAAATTCCCATCTATGTGACCTTGGGTGCATTTTTAGTCCCACAGATGTTCCACCAAAAATGGCTCTGTGGTTAAGTTGTTTTGGGAAACTCAGGATACATATACCCTTCCTAGAAATTCACAATGCAACTTAACGTGCCTGGAGCTCTGAGAAATTCTGCAGTTGAAGGCACTCTTTAACTCTATTAAACCCAGGACCTTAGTCTCTTATTTGCTCACAAACCTAAGTACTTAATTATTTTTGTATAATACTTATTAATATCCCTCAGCACTAGGTTGTCAAGGGATTTGGATCAGGGCATTCTAGGAAGAGGGAAGAAATGGGAGGCACCGAAGTGTGAAACAATTTTGTTTGGCAGGGACATTGTGCAGGGAGGGAGGCTGGGTGGAGGGAAACACTGAAGAAATTCATTGTGGATCATAAGCATAGAGATGAGGGGTCAGAGAGAGGCTTATACCCCCAGGAACTGGTTTTTGAAGGCACATAAAAATGCCAACCTGAGATCAAGTAGCAGGGGAAGATGAAAATTATTACATTGCCCTAGGTCATCAATATCCCTTGCATGTTGCTCTTATATGTGGAGGGTAAAATGGAAGATTGGGGTAGATGCACCTGGAAGTGAAATTAGAGGAGAAAACCTGAGTTTTAAGCCAGATATTTGGACTTTATCCTCTTCTGTGCTTCCCAGCATTTATCTCATCGGGGTACACTAGAAAATTATTTTATTTTTGGTTTCGTCTGGCACACTGGAGAAAATGGAGGAGGCTACTTTCTCTAGGGCTGGAGAGATAATCATCTCAAGCAACCTGTAAGTCATTTGTGACACAGCAGTGTCCCTTAGTGCAGTTGGGAAGGTGATAGGGAATAAAAGAAGCACTTGAAACAGGTCAATGACGTGATTAAGTTAGCATAAAGGGCCTTCATGGATGCTGAAATGCAATATACCAGAAATGGGCTGCCTTTTAACAATGGGAATTTAAAGGTTTACAAGCTTATAGTTCGGAGGCTGTGAAAATATCCAAATCATGGCACCATCCAGATGATACCTTCTACTTGAAGACTGGCTGCAAGCAATCCTGGACTCCTCTGTCAGATGGCAAGGCATATGGTGGTGTCCGCCGGTCTGTCTCATGTCTTCCAGGTTTCACTGCTTCTTCTTCTTGCTTCCATGTCTTTCTCTCTCAGCTTCTGTAGCTTTTTTTCTCAGCTTCTGCTGTGTCTGAGTTTCATTCTCTTATAAAGGAGTCCAGTGAGAGGATTAAGGCTCATGCTGAATGAGGTAGGTTACGTCTTAAGATTCTATTCACTGAAAGATCCTACTTACACTGGGTCCACACTGAGGAGAATGGATTAAATTTAAGAACACGATTCTCTGGGGTATATAAAAGCTTCAAACTATCACACTGAGACTGGGAAGGGATCAGAAACAGCTAGTCTTTCTAGTTGTATAAACTTGCCATGGTCCCCCCCCCACCATAGGATATTTTTGCACAAGTTTTCCTTCTGCTTGGAGTTTTCCTTTCCAGTATCCCAGGTCTTCACCTTTTAGATCTCAATCCAAACATCACTTTTTAAAGGAAGTTGTCCCAAATTGTCAATGTCAAGTCTCCTTTCTCATATATATTTTCCTCCAAGCTACTAATTTTAATTGCATAGTTATGTATTTGCATTGTATTATTATATAGTCCTCTCCTAACTAGACTACACAATCCCTGCATTTGGCATGCATTTCCCCCACCTGGCATGCCTCTCCTCACACCTCCATATGCTCAAAACCTAGCCACCCTTCAAGGTCTATCTAGAATTCTATTGCCCACCAATCTCCACAGCTGGAAATACTTTTGCCTTTCATCTATAAATATGGCATCCAGACATCTCTGGTGATTTTGTGAAATAGACATTTTGTGATATTCTGCCTACCACATTTGCTTTCTGAGATTTGCTTCACATCTCTCCGGCTCCACTTATATAGTTACTATGGGAGATGCCATGTTATTACGATGTGATTCCATCTGAGGCCCCAGTTGCTTATCCTAGGAGTGTGGAGATTTGAACCTGGGCCAATGCACCCATATCTTGGGATTTTTAGGTTTGGTTTTGAAAGAGTTGGATCAATCTGTGTCATGTAGATAAAACACTAAGGTGTAGCACTCTGGAGCTATCAAGGGCCATGGTTTTGTCTTGTAAGTATCATGGGCCTATAGTGAAAAACAAGAATAAAGTTGTATACAGAGAAAAGCAGAGATGAGATATTGTCCTGTAAGGATTTGAGTTCCTTGTTCCAATTGTTCCTGACCCCCAGCTAGATCTAATCCTCACTTATCCTTTGAGCAGTGAGGTACCCAGAGATCCTGGCAGTGAATTCCACCTTTGCTTAAACTTGGTTTGAGATGGTTTCTGTCACTTTGTCACTGAGAATATAAGCTAATATGCTTTGGTTATCTTTGAGAATGCTTTAGGAATGCATTTATTACTTGAATTAAGGACCACTGGGATAGAGAAAGTTAAAATTATTGATGAAACACCCCAGATTTTAATGCATGTATTCTAAATTATATGTATCTGAAGTCTCTACTGGTACATAGCACAATGTAATGGAAAGTTTATCGGCTTCGGAATCAGACTTGGGTTTGAGTCCCATCTCTATATTTTCCTAGAGGAAATTATGACTTTGGATACCTTACTGCACTACTCTCAGCCTTAGCTGTAATATGGAGATAATAATACCCACCTTAAAGAGTTATTATCTTATGTTGTAATGAATAATTCACTAAAGGGCTTGACACAGCATCTGGCTCACCATGGCCACTCAACATTCCACATTTCACTGAAACCTAGATACCATCAATTTTAATAAGCATCATGATTTTATATATCACTGAAAAAGAAAATGATGATTAGTCTATGACATGTTGATGATTATACACGGCATTCTGTTTCCAGAGATCTTAAACTATGAAAAGAAGTGTGACTTGGAATGAATGAAATGCAGTATTTTTATTGAGCATGGATGATCTGTGCAATAATGTTAGGCTCTGGTGATATAGAAAGGAACAAGACTGACATTGCCCCTCAAGGTACTCAGAATCTAATAATAAATTTCAGATTTTCAAAAGGACACAGAATAACCTTAGTTGGTGAGTTCATCACTCACAAAGATGGCTAGGACCAATTAGCAGAGCAACAGAGAAATACTAAACTTTAATCCCTTTATATGTTGTTAGATCCTATAGCAGTTATATTTTCATGCTCTGCATACAATCCAAAACAAATTGTCTGCTTACAATTAAAATCCTGCTGAGTTTCCAAGAGTCCAGGCCCCAGGGAGCTATTTGAACACCACATCTTATCCACAATGACGCAATTCCACTTTTAAGGGACAATTAAGGGGTTTCCTTGTAAGTCAAGCCAAACTTTCTCCAAAATACATGAAGGAAGTGCCTGGAAAAGAAAACATTTGAGGCTTGTTTTCAGACTGTCACTTAAGACGAACAATTTCCAAAAAGGATTGAATTTTCTTTTTATCAAATTTGGAAGGCCTGTACTTTATAGCCTTTTGTAGCCTTTTAATAGAACAGAACAAAGTCCCTGAGGAAACTTAATGTAACAGTAACCAAATGTCCTCGTTAAGCAGCCATTTATTGGTCTATTAAATCTGATCTGAACTGTGATATTTTGTGGTAAATCTTTTCCCCAACATAAGTTGCTCAACATAGGCTTCCTGAGACATCTACTCCAATGGAGACAGCCCCAGCATCATCCCAGAAGAGGGAAATGTGTTTGCATTTTCCTGGGCAACTCTTTCAGAAGGGAAATCTAAAAAGAACACTTTATTTGCCTCATTTTCTTAGAAAGACTTAAAAGTGATTTTAGAGATAGTTCAGTTCAACTGCTTCATTTAACAGATGAGGTAGCGATAAATTATTGTATTAAGCATTTATAGCAAGTGGGGCTCTGTCTTGAACACTAGGGATGCAGAGATAAATAAGATGTTTTCTTTTCTGTAGGTGTTCACTGCCCAGTGGAGGGGAACAATCAATAAGTTGACTGGTAAGAGCTGGGCAGCTGAAGGAGCCCAGAAGTACTACCCCCAAACTAGGGGAAGTGATGAGAGATTGGCAGTCAGGATAGAATATTTGGGGCTACATGCCTCTAGACTTGGATTCTGAAAGCAGTGTGGGATGGTGCTGTGTGATGGTGGCTCAGTGGCAGAATTCTTACCTGCCATGCTGGAGACCTGAGTTTGATTCCCGATGCCTGCTCATGCAAAAAGTATATATATATTAAAACCAGTGAGGAATCCCCCAAAAGCTTTAATTTGGAGCTGAGTTTTTCAGGTTTGAAAATGGATGTCTTAGTCTCTGGATTGTCCTGTCTTTAGCGGATATGGACATAGTGATATGCTAATGAGTACTAAGGACCTTAGAAGCCAGCCAACTGACAACTGAGAATGGGATTCCTGGCTGAGGGAACAGCATGCCCAAAGGTTCAGAGACAAAAGCAGGGCAGGATCCTGGTAAGTGATTTATAACAGCTAGAACATGGAGAATGAGTGAGGGAGGGAATGAGGTGGTGGGAGGTGTGAGAGATGACTGAATTACCATACTCTCCACCCCATGCTCACTATACTTCAGGCACATTTCCACCATCATCAGAGCATATGCTTTCATTTCTTCTAGGTAAACTTCTTGTATTGGAATTGCTCAGCCCCAGGGTAGGCATAGGTTCCAGCCTTAATAAAAGTTCTCCATGTTGTTGCTTATGCTAATTCCTCTGTCTAGAATCCTCTCTTCTACCATCTATTTAAGAAAGAGGCTAGGCAGTAGTTGTTAGAAACTCCGTATTAAGGGTGCTAGGGCAAGATAAGAGAATTGCCAGTGAATAGTAGCAAAGTTGGAGAGAGTTTGGAGAAGCATGTCAGTAAGAGTAGGGCTCAAGATGAAGAACAGGCACCCAAAATGGTGACAGCAATTTCAAGATATTATCTGTAGAATAAGAAGTTTATAAGAGTAAGTTAGCCTTAAAACACCACACCCAGCCTTCTTCAGGGTTGTACTGCGCCTAGCTTAAAGCTGCATATATTGGGGGCTGTTGCCTGACCAAAGTGATTTATTAGTTCATTAACATTCACTGACACCTAAACATAGTTTGCATCATTATATTTTCTGCCAGGGCCTCTCAGAGACTGCTGGTTGAAGTGTAAACTGGTACAACATTTGGAAAGAAACTTCAAGACATATTTGAGAAACTTTATAATTTCAGTATTCTTTAATCCAGTAATTTTGCTAATAATAATGGCTAATGTAAGTGAATATTAGTGTATACAGTCAACATCTGAAGTGCCTTATATGTATTAGGGCATGTAAAACTTCATTAAACCCTACAAGGTAGATGGTACTATCCTTATTTTACTGATGAGCGTAAAAGTGAAAAAGTAGAATCAATATGCCATCTACACTCACACAGTCAGTAATTTGCAGAGCCGTAATTTAAACTAAGGCAGTTTGACTTCAAAGCTGGCATGTGTGACTCCATCCTATACTGCCTTTCCACTTATGTAGACAGATGTGGATTAAGATCTATGTACAAAGATATGCACTACCATGCCATTTACCCAAGGAAATACGTTGATACTTTTTAAAGGTGTAGTTTACTTATAGAAATGTACACAAATCAACTCAATTAAGTGTTTCATATGTATTAACCCAGGTAACTATGATTCAAATCAAGATAAAGAACATTTTCAGTACCCCCAGAAGATCTCCACATGACTCTTTTTACCTCAATAACACATACCATCAAATAGATTAATTTTGCCTGTTCAAGAACTCATATAAACAGAATCATACAATAGGCATTCCTTTGTAACTGATTCTTTCATTACATTTAATGTTTGTAAGAGTCATCCATTTTTTTTTTGTTACTGTGCTCTATTCCATACTATTAATCTATCACAATTTGTTTATCTATTCTCCTATACACGGACACATATTGTTCCCACTTCGGGGCTACTATGAATAAAGCTGCAATATACATGTACTGGGCAGACACAGGTTTTCCTATCTCTTAAGTAAATACCAAGGTTGAAATTGCTGGGTCTCTGTTTTAACTGATACTGACAACACTTGATATAGTGAATCTTATTAATTTTAGCCATTCTGGTGGGTGTGTAATCTTATGTCACTGTGGTGTTGTCTTGAACTTATTTCCTGATAGCTAATGAAATTGGGCACATTTTCATCTGTTTGGCCATTTGAATAGTCTCTTTTGTGTACTGCCTGTTCAAGGCTTTTATGACCTTTAAAAAGTTGGATTGTTTATATTTTTCCTATTGATTTGTAAGAAGAAGTTCTTTATACATCCTGAATATGAATCACTTGTTGGATATTACAAATTTATTGGATATATATATATATTACACATATATGTTACAAATATATTCCAGTCTGTGACTTTGTTCACTTTTTAATGGTGCTTTTAATGAAAAGAAGTTCTTATTAATAAAGTTCATTTTATCATTTTTTTTCTTTTAAGGTAAGTTATTTTATGGCCTATTTAAGACGTTTTTGCCTACACTGAAGTCAAGATATCCTTCTATATTTTCTTCCAGAAGCTTGGTTGTTTTAGCTTTCTGCTCCAACCCAACTCAACCCTGAGATCAAAGAACACACTAGGCAGAGAATTACTCATGATTTGATTAGGGACTTACTAAGAGGAGAAAATTCTTCCCGATGGTGGCTGGTTGGGAAGTGAAAGTCACACCCATGCCAATACAAGAGGAGGGGGAGTGCCACGGGGGTGGTTTGTAAGTCTCAGCAGAGTCTCATGAAATTTGGTTACAATGGAGTTTCAGCAGAATTCCACCTGAGTTGGTTAGGGGAAGGGAGTTTTACGTTCTTTGACCTTTAACATCTGTCCCAATCATGTTGGCGGCTGTGGGCAGTGACTTGCTCTCAAAATGGAGGAGGGTTGGGGTCTGAGGCTTGGGTCCTTACACTTTTATATTTAGGTTTTTAATCACTTTGAATTCATATTTGTGCATGGTGTGAGGTATAGATCAAAGTTCACTTTCTTTAATATGGATATTCAGTTCCTCCTGTACCATTTATTGAAAAGACTGCCTTTTTCCTACTAAATTGCAGAGTTGTAAATCAAGTGCCCTTATGTGTGTGGGTCTATTTCTGGACTCTATAATCTGTTTAATTGGTCTATTTTTCTAACTTAATATCAGTATCATGCTGTCTTAATTACTGTAGCAAAATAATAAGTCTTGATTCACAAAGTTTAAGTCCTCCAGTTTTTTCTTCTTTTTAAAGATTGCTTTGAAGGATGCATTTCTGATGTCCAATAATAAAGAAATAGTTAAATAAATCATAGTTCCTCAATTAAAATGTTATATTTAACATCTATAAAAACTAAGCTTATTTTAAAAGTTTGACCAATGTGGAAAAAAACATATTTGAAATAATGCTGAATGAAAAGAGAAGGACATCAATTTGTAAAACCTGTATGATCTCAATTATGTAAATGAAAGATACATAAAAAGAAGATGAAAGGTAAATAGGCCAGAGTTTTAACTGTGGCATGCTCTTCAAAGTGAAGTTACAGGTATCAATTTCTGTCACCTTCTTGTTTCATCTCAGACTTATTCACCATGTCTCATGCTCTCCTTTGTATTGTAGGGTGCTGTGCTGGTCTGAAGCTGTTATGTACCCCACAAAACGCCATGCTCTTTTAATCCATCCCTTTCGAGGCAGATCTATGGTGGGTGGGACTTTTGAGTAGGTTGTTTCAATTGAGATATGATCCACCCCATCAAGTTGGGTATTAATCTTTTACTAAGAGCTCTTTATGAAAGGATAAAAGACAGAAACACCAAGAAAGGTTGGAGAGAGAGAAATGCCCTGGAGATACTAAGAGAGGACATATAGACACTCAGAGAGGAAGCCATTGGAATCAGAAGCTGAAAGCAATGAGACCTGGGATTGAAGGATCTCCATGCCAGCCATGTGCCTTTTTATATAACAGAGGAACCCCAGATGCCAGCAGCCTTTCTTTAGAGAAGGCATCTTCTTCTTGATGCCTTAATTTGGACATTTTCATAGCCTTAGAACTGTAAACTTATAAGCGAATAAATCACCATTGTTAAAAGCCAGCCCATTTCTGGTATATTGCATTTCAGCAAACCAAAACAGGAGCTAAACATGCAAAGTACATTTCTCATGCATCTTGTTTTCTGACACTCCATTAGCATTGGCTAATAGGGGCACTAACCAGTAACTATTGGTGGGAAGAGGAAAGTAGAAAGGGGTATTTCTCTGCCCCTTTTCTGCTTGCCTTGAACAGCACTCCCACAATAGCTATGTCTATTCTGTGCTGTCATCTCCCACTGGCAGTCCCTCCCTCTGTGAGAGTTTGGCTTCTGAGTTCCAATAAGCCCACTTCTTTCCTTTGTCCTGCCATCAGTAGGGGTGTTAGTGGGTTGCTGTTGTTGCTAATCCCTGGGTTGCTTCTCCATCCTCTCTTGGCACCTTTAGCTCTACCAAAGTAAATGAAAATCATTTATCATATTAAATTCCCTCTAATAAATTATTTGATGTGGTTAATTATTTGGTTAATTAATTAGGTTTTTCTAACTGGACCTTGAGTGATCTGGTAATTATCGTTTTCTTAATTACATATTTTTTTAATTAAAAAAATTTGCTCAACTTCATCTAAATAGTTTATATAATCTTTTTTTTCCCCTTCAGTGTTTACCCAAAATGTTAGATGTGGGAGTCAAGCATTTGGATAATTTAACTAGCAATTATTTCATAGCTACCCTAGACTGGTAAAATATTATTACTGCATTGACCATAATTAATTGTGATGCTGTAGATGTAAAACTTTGGACTGAGTTGCTATCCTTATTATGGGATTCTTTGTATTTCATTTCTGTAACCACAAAGAGTAGAAAGTATGTCACAGAGGAAACAGCATTGAATAAATTTGTTTATAGAAAGAGTAGATGAAATTTGCTTTGGTCCCCAGACATCTAGAAAGGGCAGGTTAGAAATCTTGGCCTCTGGAAAGAGTCTAGAGACAAAAGTCCTTTCTGGAAGGTAATCCATACATACACATAAAGTATGGGAAACAATCTGGGTTGTTTCTCTGTAATTGGTTGAGCTGTTCTTTTAAGGGTGAGGCTGGAGAGAGTAATCTCTTCGACTCAATGCATTTTACTGCCCTTCCTGTCAACATAAACCCCAATGGGTCACAGATAGAGAAAAACATAGTCTTTTTTTTTTTTCATTTTTGAAGGGAAAAAACAGTTTTATTTTATTTTTGTTGTTTTTGGTACAGAATTATGAGGTCCATAGCACAAGGTATATAAATCTTCAGGAAGAAAACAAGGGTAAGCAGATTGGCAATTTGGCTCTACAATCAATGTTACCAAGTCTTTAAGAAGGGCGAGGGCAGTCCATGGTGGCTCAGCAGGCAAGAATGCTCGCCTGCCATGCCAGAGGACCCAGGTTCGATTCCCGGTGCCTGCCCATGTTAAAAAAAAAACAATGCGAAAGTGGAAATGAGTGCAGCTGTTTAAGATCTAAAAAACATATAAACTGAGGAATAGAACATTCTCCAAAGGACATTATTAGGGCATATGCAAAATTGTAACATAGACTGTAAGTTTAATATCAATGTTAAATTTCTTGAATTTGATAACTGTTTTTAAGTTGAATAAATGACATAAATGAATATCCTTGTTCTTAAGAAAAGTACACGGAAGAATTGTGTTCAAAGAACACAAATGTATATAGCCTACTCTTAAAAGTTTATATATAGGTAGAAAGACAGATAGATGATTGATAACTAGATGGATAGACAGACAGACAGACTGATATGGCAAATGTAGCAAACTGCTAAAAGTTAGTGGATTTGGGTATCTGGATGTGAGGTATGTCAGGGTTTTCTATATGGGCTGTGTATTATTTATGCAATCTATCCTGTCTGTCTGAAATGATTTCAAAATAAAAATTTTATATTAAAATATAAAAAGGAATATGTAAACATTAATACAATGTGAAAATAACTTGCAATGTTGTATTTAAACAACGAGGAATGGTTGTTTTTCTTTGTGTGTTTTTCAGAGGCCAAGGAAAGATAAACAAAAGTCTACAGACCACCTGAGAAAAAGCCTATTGAAAGTAAGCAATGGTCATGTTAATATTTCACCATCTGAGGTTTCTGTATTGTGCAAACTGTACATCTTAGGAATGACCCTAGGACTCAGTTTCTTCCTTTCAAGAGTGGTTGCTCTGAGAGATGGTGTGGTGATGCCTCAAAGGCCTGGACTTGGGCTCAGAATCCTGAATCTTAATCTTCTGTCAGTTAGGGAACCTGAATATATTATTTTATCTTCTGTGAGCTTTGCATTTTCCTCATTTCTAAAGTAGGAGTTAATAATACTCATCTGCAAAGTCCATTTATGAATTAAGTCAACTACTTTTCATATTATTTTTCTTTTCATATTACTTAATATTTTTAATCTGCTTGAGGAGATAGCCCATGTTTCTTATTATGACGTACTAGACCTTCATCTGACCCCTTATTTTCCAGTCTCTTTTCTTATCACTCTCCTCTGCATACCCTACAATCCAGCCATAAGGGCTTGCATCTTCCTTTCAGTGTTTTCTCACAGCCCTAATTCCTTTATAGAATTCATTTCCTCTTTCTCCGTTGTCTGGTTGAAAATTTGAAAACGACTCTTACTGTCTTGGTGAAGCCACCCCTGTTCTGTGGCCCTAATTGGTTGCTCCTTCTTTGCCAATCCATTTCACTGGTGTAAACCTCCAACATAATAAGCGTTTACATGTCTGTCTTCCTGACAGGACTAAGAGTTCTGTATTATAAATCTTTGTTTTCTCAATGAGTAAACCATGAATTGGCCCATAGCAAGTGATGAGTAAAAGTAGGTTGAGTAAATAAACACAGTTTCAAGAGTTTGGAAGGAAAATGCTTCTGATGAAGCATTAGGGAGTAGCAGAAAGGGTGGAAATGAGGAGATCTAGGTTCTGACCTGCCTCTTCTATCAGAATGTTGCCCTCATCTTTCTAGGGTTTTGTTTTCTCATCTTAAAGCCAGAAGATGAGATCGGATGGTCTTTAAGATCCCTCTCAGCTCAAGTATCTCCTGACCATTCTTCCCCTCTGAAACAGCAGAGATTCTAGCTCTTTGACTAAGAGACCCATAGCTGAAGTTATACACAAACTAAGATGTAATACAGAGACAGACTCTGTCTTAGTGGAAAGGTTGTTGTATTGGGCAAGTAAATCTAGGCTTAAGTCTTGCCCGGTACTAATTTTGAACAATGTGATTTTGCTTGGGTAAGTCGTTTCTCTTCTGGGAATTTTATTTTTCCGATCTGTAATTTGGGGAGAATAAACCCTCAAAGTTCTTGTCAGGATTAAATTGATAATACATTTTTAAACTATAACCTACTTTACCAAAAACAGAGTATTATTTTGATTATTATTTCTCTCACCAGTTTTGAAATTTAAGAGATCTACCGGGTGGTGTGGACGGTGGCGCAGTGGCAGAGTTCTCACCTGCCTTGCTGGAGACCCGGGTTTGATTCCTGGTGCCTGCCCACGCAAAAAAAAAAAAAAAGACATCCACCTGGAAAACCGGATAAACTTTTTAAGATGGTTTCCTAAAAGGGATCATTGATGTTAAATTATTGGCCAGGAATTCAAGCTCCAAATTTTGTGAAGGCTTTACAATATTCAAACTCTGCCAACTGCTTGATTGCTCAACTTCAGCCCTTAACCACTTTGCTTTGAAGTTAGGCACAAATTAGACTGTCTCCAGCTTCTACATTGGATAAAAATTATTCAGTGGTAAATTGTCTCATAAACTGTGGTCAAATGTACCATAAACAAACACGTTTTACAGTGTAAGCTACGTAATAATTTCTCAGTGACACTGGGATGGAGTGTGAGGGTTCCCAGACCTCAGAAACTGAGATCTCAGAGAAGTTGATGCATATTTGCTCAAAACAATGTTTTCTTTGTGACTGTTTCTTGAGTGGGAATAAGTAATATGCCCATTGTGTTATCTACATATTTATATATATTAGCTCATGACCCATATGACCTAAGCACCAAAAACTATAAAGTATTTCATAATGTTTTCATGATTATGAGCATTGAGAAGTAGATAGCTTTCTTTTTTCCCCAGGTTTTTCCTGGAATCCATTTACTGACTTTCAGATGACATTTCTGGATAATATGGAGGAGAGAAGGAGCTGCCCAGTTGTCTACATGGTCCCTCAGAACCATTCACTTCTTTCCTGATTAAGCACACTGAATAACGGCAAGCCCCATGGGTTAGAGAGCCAAGGCACTGCTTTGGAATGCCTAGCAAGACTGTAGAACTGTAGGGTAGCCAGTGGGATTCCAGTTCAATTCCCACAGATTTAGAGAGGAGCTATAGTTCGAGGAAAGTGACTGCTTTGCTTCTTTTCTCATCTCTTACCCAAAACATCCTTTCAGAGAAGTAAGAGAGGGCACAGAGAAAATGGGAAGGTGTGACAGTTGTTTTACAATTTGTCAAGATATGCATTTATTGACTCCCAGGGCGGTAAACCTCTCTGGCAATGTGGGACAGAAATCCTAGAATGAGCTGGGACTCAACATCAAGGGATTGAGAAAACCTTCTTGACCAAAAGGGAAAAGAGAGAAATGAGAAAAAATAAAGTGTCAGTGGCTGAGAGATTTCAAACAGAGTTGAGAGGTTATCCTGGAGGTTATTCTTACGCATCATATAGATATCCCTTTTCAGGTTATGGTGGATTTGAGTGGCTAAAGGGAAGTACCTGAAACTGTAGAGCTGTTCTCCAGTAGCCTTGCTTCTTAAAGATGATTATAGAAAGATATAATGTTTACAATGTGTGTGTGTGATTGTGAAAACCTTGTGTCTGGTATTCCCTTTATCTAGGGTATGGACAGATGAGTAAAAAATATGAATAAAAATATAAACAAATAATAGGGAGAACAAAGGTTAAAATATATTGGGTAGATAGGAATACTAGTGGTCAATGAGAAGGAGGGGTAAGGGGTATGTTATGTACGAGTTTTTTCTTTCTTTAAAAAATTTTTTTCTGGAATGATGCAAATGTTCTAAAAAGTGATCATGGTGACGAATATACAGCTATGTGATGATATTGTACACCATGTATGGAATGTTTGTATGTTAAGAATGTTTGTGTTTGTATGTTGTTTTGTCAATTAAAAAAAAGATACGCTTTTATTTTTTATGAGAGCATAAAGGCACGTGCTTTATTGTCCACTCAGTTCAGTGGGTGCTGGGCAAATGCTGCTTTCTGTTATGGATTGTGCTTTATATGAGTAGTATGGCATGATGGTGAAGGGCTCAGACCCTGAGAACAGAGAAATTGGAGCCAAACCCTGGCTCTGCCCTTTATTAACTGTATGACTTTTAACAAGCTACAAAAAACCTCCCTGGTCTCAATGCCCTCATCTGTCAAGGAAAATAATCCTAACATCTACTTCATAGGGATGCTGTGATGACTAATTACATACTACCGGTAAGGCACTTAGAAAAGTGCTTCCCACCTAGACTCTATAAATGTATGCTAGCTGCCTGTTATTCTCCTTGTGAGTTTCTATGGGGCTCATAGAAGACAGGGGCTATGGATTCATTCATTCAACAAGCAGCCACCAACCATATATTATGTGCCAGGCATCAGAATTACAAAGATGATTGACACCAGTGCCTGAAATGGGGCTCAAGTAGTGAAGACAAATAAGTGAATTACTACATATGCTAAGATAAGTGCTATATGAAGCATATGGATGAAATTAAGGGAGATATTAGTTGAAATGACTAATTCTGCCCAAGAGACCCAGGCAGGATTCAGTTTTGATGTTTGAGATGTCTATGCCTGATTAACAAGGCAGGGAAAGCTTTCTAGATGAAGCATATATATTCTCTAGGTGAGATACTTACATCTCTCCCTGTGTGTGTATATGTGTGTGTATCTGTATGTGCATGTATGTTCAAGATTGCTAAATCATCTCTGAGAAAGATGATTTTTTAATTTCCTATTATTATTACAGATTCCAGATCTCCTGGTGATTCTATCAGTATTTTTCTATATATGTTTTAGTTGATGCTAGGCAAATACCAGTTTATTATTGTTATATCTTCTTGGAGGCGGTTCTTTTAATTATTATTAGTATCATTTATATATAATGAATGACCTAATGTTTGTTCGCTTTAATTGTTTCTGGTCTAATACTAATTTTGCCATGCCAGCTTTATTTGATTTATATGTGGCTGTCACATCTTCTTTCATCCAATTAGTTTTGATCTTTTGTACCATTTTGTTTGGGTGTGTCTCTTTCAAGATGTGTGCAGCTGGATGTCTTAAAAATCCAATGTGATAATCTCCAGCTTTTAATAGATAAGTTTGTTCCCAAGTAATGTGATTACTACCTTTTGGATGTATTTCTACCATTTTATTTTATGTTTTCTTTTCTCTTTACTGATTTGGTATTGCTTGCAGCAAGAATCTATAGATAGTAAATGTTCAAATTTTTAATGGATCTGAGTATATCTTTATTTTTATCATTCTTGGGTGATAGTTATACAGGGTATAGAAGTTCATGTCAAATATTCCCCACCCTCGGCACTTTGAAGATGCCTGTTGTCTTCTGGAATTGGTGACTGATGATGAGCTACCTGGTACCAGCCTCACTGTTTTTCTAAGGAGGCAATATGTCACTTTTCTCTAGTAGCTCCGAAGATTTTCTTTGTATCCATGACACTCTGCACTTTGTAGGCAAGCACACTTCTATTTTTATTTTTTTTTGTGCCCTTTGGTGTTTTCAATCTGAATCCAACAGTCTATCTTTCATATTGAAAATTCTCATCTATTAGCTCTTAAAATTATTCTTCTCCATACTTCTCTAGAAGTGAATCAATAGCACATAGCTTGGTTCAAGTCCTAGTTACACAGCTGTTCTGCTCCCTCATGGAACTTTATACAAACCGCAGGCCCAGCCAACAGGTGGTCTGATTTTAAGCCTCCCTTTATGGATAGAAGAATCCTACGCCAGATTCCCAGGTTTAGTAAGCTAGATTCTCCCTGGTCCCCTGCCTTCTTTGGTTCCCACTGCCCCCAAAATCAACTCAGTTGTATTGGTGAAGTGGGTCGTGTGATTACTGCTGTGCTGTGTGTTTCTGTTCTATTTCTGGTGCCAGAGATGCTTGTCTTTTTTTTTTTTTTAAATACTGGTTCTGTTTTTTTGTTTGTTTGTTTTTATTTTGAAATATTTTAGACTACTGAAGAGTTGCAGAGATCATAGAGAAAGTTCTTTTATCCAGCCTGTCATAGTGTTAACATCTTAGGTAACATAATTGGGTTTTTAATATTTTTCTTTTTATAATTCATTTGTTATTGCTGAGTATTTGGAACTGATAGGTAGTGAAAGCATGAACTCACAAAGCCATCTGTTTTTTAATGTAATTTTACTGAGATATGTTATATATTCACATACCATATAATCATCCAAAGTATATGATCAGTGGTTCACAGTATCATCACATATGTGCATTCAACACAATAGATTTTTGAACATTTTTATTACTCCAAAAAAAATAAATAAAAGTGAAAAAGAACACTCAAAGCATTCCATACCCTCATACCCCTTATTTTTTTATTTTTAATCTTTTTTCTTATGCGTCTATCCATACACTGAATAAAGGAAGTGTTAGTCACAAGGTTTTTATAATCACACCATCACACCATAAAAGTTTTACAGTTATTCAATCATCTTCAAGAATCAAGGCTATTGGATTACAGTTCAACAGTTTCAGGTATTTCTCTCTAGCTATTCAAATACACAAAAAACTGAAAAGGGATACTTATATACTGCATAAGCATAACCTCCAGAATGACCTCACAATACTATTTGAAATCTTTCAGCCATGGAAACTTTATTTTGTTTCACTTCTCTTCCCTGTTTTGGTCAAGAAGGCTTTTTCACTTCCATGATGCCAGGGCCAGGCTCATCTGCAGGAGTCACGTCCACATTGCCAGGGAGATCTACATCCCTGAGAGTCATGTCCCATGTAGGGGGACGTCATGAGTTCACTTGTGATTTTGGTTTAGGAGAGAGGCCACATCTGAGCAACAAAAGAGGTTCTCTAGTCACAAGCCCATCTTAACCAGAAGTTCTGGGCCAGGAATCTTCACATTGACTAATCATTTAGTCATCCATCAGTTTATTCCACAAGTATTTATTAAGCATTTATTATGTTCCTGACACTGTTCTAGGACAAGGGATAAAGCTAAGATTAAAACAGGTAAAAATCCCATCCATGTGTTCTTTAAATGTTAGTATGAGAGACAGAAAATAAAGAAAATAAAAACAGTAAAATATATAGTGTCTTATATAATGCTAAGTATTGAAGTATTGAGAAGAAAAGTAAAGCATGGAAAGAGGATAAGAAGTGTGGGGATTGGGGAATTGTTTGCAAGATTAAATATGGAGCTCAGTGAAGACCTCACTGAGAAGTGACAGTTGAGTGAAAATCTGAAGAGGTGTAGTCATAGCTGTGCAGATATCTGGGGAAAAGAACAACCCTCAAATTAGTCTTGAGATATGAACCTTCTAACCCCAAGGAAACTGAGGTTCAGAGAAATTAAATAACTTGATTCTGCACATAGCCAGTAAATGGAAGAACTGTGATTTGGATCCATGTTTTCCAGAGCTTGAGTTTTTATCTGGACAGACTTACTAAGAATACTCCCCCCCCGCTCACCCCCCCACCTCCCTTCCTTCCTCATCACACACACTTCAAAGGGTTCATTCTTGTCCTTTTACTCACTTAACTTCATACTAAGCCATGGTGTTCTCATGAACCTTTCACGAAAACCCTAGAATTCTATTTACAGAGTACTTGAGGTTTTTCAACAAGATGCTTTCATCGAACTAGCTGAGCTTCATAAAATATGACTTTGACCTTTCCATTCAGTGGTCCAGGATTGAGTGGTCACGGCCAGCCTGGAAGGTGACCAGCACCTCCTTGCTGGACAGTTCTTTTGGCAGCTCCCACACCAATAAAGAAGCTAAAAACTTCCCAAAAGTGTTTGTTTCTATTTTGCTATTTGGGAGAACGTGCATCACTCACGTTCATAAAAAATATATCATGGAAAATGAACTGTTATGAGCAAACCCTACAGATTCTTATAAAGCAGAGAGACAATCAGGTTATATCGTAAAAGGTGTAGATTATAAGAAATCTTCTATAATTCGTTCTTTAAAAGGAATGTGATAATATCAACCTGTACCTAAATGGAGGTCTCATGGGGTTACTTTAATATGTGTTAAGACTCTACTGGAGAGTTTGTTTAAATGCACATTCCTGAGCCTGACCTTCAGAAAGTGGATTCAACCAGTCTGGCCTGATGACAAGGTATCTGCCTATTAAACACTTCCCCTTCCCCCAAGTGATCACTCTTTGGTAATTATTGATGGAAGAGATCAAATGCTGATTCCTCCTGAGAGCTCTAATGCATGCTGGAGAAGAGTTTCTCAAGTCAGTTTTACAAGCCCTGGCCAGGGATCTGCAAAGGAAGCACCAGCAGTTTCCAAACTTCCCTGGAGAGGGCATGAGTGAGGGGCCAGGAAGGGTCTTCATCCATGGCTCTCCAAAACTGCATTTTCTTCACCTGCCCAGCAAATGCAGCCCTTCAACTGTCCTCCACAGCCCTGAGGAAGCATGCCTTCTCTAAGTTTCCTTTGCCACCTTTGTCAGGTTGGAGTTGAAACAACAGCCACCCCCAGCAATCTGAAGTAGATAATCAAAAGCCATGCTGAGCAATTGGCTTGTGTCCACCTGAGAGCTTGGGAAGTGAATTTTTGTGTCCCTTCCTGACACCAGCAAGCTAAGCCAGGGGCTGGACCCCTCTGATGCCTGACATGAGAGTGGGGAATGGGTGATGGTAACTGCCACACAGAGCGGTTTATTGATATTTGACATTATTTACCAGCTTCTTCCTGGTATGCTGAACAGTGTTCTACTAGGCTCAGGAGTTTCGGAAGAGTTGTTTCAGACTTCTCCTACTTGTTTAATACTTGTTCTGGTGGAGGGATTGAATCCTGGAGCTTCTTACTTCACCATCTTGCCATAATCCTTGGTGACTCTCCCTTTCAAGAATTATGATTTAGCCACCCATATGCTATTTGGGTAGGTGTTATCCAGATGGTGTTTGTATGTACTTTTGATTTTTCAATGACTCCTTATGTGTTATGCTATTATAACTTCTCCATTGTTTCTTTGAAACATTTTGTAGGAACATCAACAACACAATTCCATATGGCCTCTTGAGCTTTAAAACATGCTCTTTCTGAATTGTTCCTGCACTGGATTCTATTTAATTAACATTTGATTTTGCATTGCAAGACTGATATACATTAGGAGGTCACCACCAAGCCATTTATCTTTTAAAGTAACTGGGCTGGTTATTTTTTTAAAAGTTCCATTGGGTTAAAACAGTTAGCAATTTTTCTCCTTGCAGTGTCCCTTCAGCCTGGACCAGAAGGATAATAGATCAGTGTAGGTTCAGATGCATTACAACATTAGTCATCAATTAGATTTAAACCAGCACTGTAATATATCATTTATCTTGCCTGCCATGGCTTTTCTGAACATTTAATTTTTTAAGGCCTCTTAGGTTTTTTTTCTTTCTAACTTGCCTCCTGCCTCTCTCCTTTGTCTCCAATACAGCCATCTCCTTAAGGAACAATAAAAATTAAATTTGTTTGACCTGCTCTCAGAGTTTGTTTCAGCGAGATGGATTTTAATAGCTTTGACTGGTTGGGCAGACAGCTTTTATGTAATATTCCAGACATTTATGCACTGTCTTTTGCTGAGCCCTGAGAAGGTGTGCACGCTGGAGGATGTGTCTACGTACCACCGTAAAGCTTCTTACTATTCTCTTCACGTCGAATAATCCTCTGGGAAATTGCTTACTTTTAGATACTGTGGGCACTTCATTAAAGGCTCAAGTCATGGCACATCTTTTTCCTCTTAATAACTTTGCTTTAATCTCCTGAATTCAGCATTTTTTTTTCATTGTTAATGCTAAAAGGATGCTTTTTGCTCAATAGGGTCTTTCTAAATAAGACTTGGGTTGCAATGGTTTTTTTCTATCCTCTCCAGATGTGCAATGACCCTGTCTTCCATGAATATTGGGTCTTGAGGACTGGTCATTTTCTCATTGGAAAGTGGCAGGAGGTCATAAGAAGAGCAAAAGCTTCAGAGCCACACTGCCCAGGCTTTAAATTGTGTCTCAGCCCTTTACTAGATGTGCTGCTTTTTGGCTTGGAGCTGGTGAACCCAATTCACTAAATCTTAGTGTTCAGTTCACTACAATGAGAATGAAAATACCTACCTCACAATGGAGTTACCAGCTTTCAGTGAAAGCATGGACTACGGTGGAGTGACTGACATAAAATCAGAGATTTTTATTAATAACTCTAAATTCAGCCTTTTCTTTCCAAGGAATAGATGATAATAGTCATTAAATATTCATGCCCTAAATATTTACTTAGCATCTTTTTGGTCTAGATACTCTTCTAGGTACAGGAGAAGCAGCTGTGAACAAAAAACCAGACAAATATTTTTGCCCTCATGGCTGTTAAATTCTAGTCAGGGGGACAGACAATAGACAAGGTAATTAAGTAAAATGTATGCTATATTAGATAATGTTAAGCACTAAGGAGAGCAAAATAAAGCAGGGTCATTCAAGGAATTAAATAAGATAACATATGAAATGTTCCTAGTCAGTGTCTGGCACATAATCAATAGCCCATTAATAGTAGTTATTCTTATCAATCATTCATCCATTACTTCATACATTGATTCAACATCTGTTGAAATCACAGTTTAGGCTAGGCAGAGGTGCCAGAATTCTTGGGCACTTCTGGAATTTTAAGTCATGGGATTTATTTATTCATTTTTACATTTCTTGGGCTCCTACTCTATACCAGGCAATTTGATAAGTGCTAGGATACAAAGATGAATTCAGATAGGCCTCTGACCTTAAGTTACTCATAGTCTAATGGAATCTCAACTATGGTAGAAGCCAAAATCACAGAGACAAGAGAAGAATTTGACCAGGGCCAAGTAGAAGATTGGATTTGGGAAAGGCAGAGTGGAAGAAAGGATTGACTGCAGACTGAAAGCTCCAGCTTGCTTTGGTCAGGCTTCTGGCACAACAAATTTGCAATTTCCATATGCTGATGGAAAAATCTGTGAATGACCCAGGCTATGAAACAGTCCTTTCTAGCTCAAGCTTTGCCAGCTCTTTTCACGAAGCCATCTTAAGATCCAGTAATTGGGAGAATCTTATCCCAGGAGTTCTGGGAAGATGGTAGAATAGGATAGGTTGAGTTCACTCCTGTGCCAAGGAAGAGCTAGAGAAGTGACAGAAAAATGCTCAGGACAATGATTTCAGGGTCTAAGTGACCTGAGAGGGTCTTCTATACCACATAGGGAATCCTGGTGGCAAAAACTGAAGAATTGAGATGCAGAGAACCAGAGACCATCCAGTTAGTGAAAACAGCCTAATGTGCCCCTTTCCAGCAGGAGGCCTGAAGCCCTCAGGAGTGCACAGGCAGGGACACAGGACTAGGAAGTAAGCCACACTGAATACCTTGAACATACTATACCCATGCACACTCCCCCCACCCTGCGACCTGTGAAACCTCCACACCCCATGCCCCTGAACCCAGACCCCTGCCCCCCGTTATGTTCCAAGCCCCCTGCCCTGCCCACCTCCACTGCACATACCTGGCCCACAACCCTGCCCCATGCATTTTCACATGCCTGCCCCAACCCAACCAACCTCTCCTGCAGAAGCACACAGTCTTGTCTTGTCCCTCCCGAGACACTGCACCCAGCCCCTCACCCCACCTCAGCATCTCCTCCTTGCTTCCTCCCCCCTCCCCCCTGCAAACACTCACCTTCATGCCTGAGCCACACTTGCCGCCAGTCCATGCAGTTGTGCAACCCCACCCTATTCTCCCTGACCTCTGGGCACGGTGCACATCAGTGTCCAGCCCGCCAGACCCACGCACATGCACGTGCACACACATCATCCATGCCCCTGTACCCACATCTGTGCCCTGCCCCTTCAGCTGCTGCATCCCAGCTCCCTGGTCCCGTGCATGGGCACATCTTGCCTACCCTTCAAGCTCTAAACAAATGTTGACCTGTGCATCTGGGCCACATCTGCCCCCAGCTCCATACAGTGCAACCTGGGCCCACCGACCCTGAGCTCTGCGCAGGCAGACACCAGGGCCCACTTCCCAGAGCTGCGCATATACAGAGCCACATCCTGCCCATCTGGCACCATGCATCTGTGCACCAACCTCTTGACCCTTGCACTGTGCTCCCCACCCCACCCCCCAGCACAAGTGCCCCAGTTCCACACTGGCAGGTGCCCATGTGTGCATCTGTGCCACACAGCCCCTGCCCTGTGCACGTGTGTACCCCTGCCTCACCTAATCCTCACAACTGTGCACTCATGCAGGGACCTTGCTCACACCATGCCCTGCAACTCCTGTGATCTGTGCCTTGTCCCTACGCATTTGCACATTCGCTTCCCAGCCTCCCTGGACCCCTTCACCCTGTGCAAGAGTGCCTCATCCCCTGCCCTCCCTATGCCCTTACCTCTGTGCCCTGTATCCCACACTCTGATACTCACAACCTCCATGCTCCATGTGCCCACCCACATCTTGCCCATGCACTAGCCCAGCACATCCACACTGCCTGCCCATCTGCCTCACACTGAGCCCTACTTCTGTTTCCTCCATGCCACACCCTGCTCCTGCACTCTAAGGCTTTTCTGAGCTGTACCCCATCCCCATAGCACCTGCACCGCACCTCCACAACACCCCATGCTCATGGACACCAGTGTAGCATCCTGACCTGTGACTGTATGTGTGCCACAATGCATCACCACACTGTTGTACCCTGCCCCATGCCTCACATCCTATTCCACACCCATCCTGCAAATACAAAACTTTAGACTACTGAAGAAAATCAACTTCCAAAGTAACTCTATCAAGATATTTACATGCCTCAAAGGCAACAGAAGATCACAGAGCATATGAAGATGCAGACAGATATAAACCAGCCTAATGACTAAAGTAAAACGCTGGAGGAGACACAGACTTTGGGAAAACTAATCAAAGATGTTCATATAAATTTACTAAATAAAATCAATGGATTGGCTAATGACGTAAAGGAGATCGAGAAGACACTAGAAGAGCATAAAGAAGAATTTGTAAGAATAAATTAAAAAAGCAGATATCACAGAGATTAAAGATTGCATAGACCAGATAAAAAATGTACTAGAGACACACAACAGCAGATTTGAAAAGGCAAGAGAGAATAAGTAAAGTAGAGGACAGGACAACTGATTTTGAACACACAAAAGAGCAAATGGCAAAAAGAAATGAAAAAAATTGTATTGGATTTCAGGGAAATGATGAACAGAACAAAGCACACATGTATAAGAATCATTGGTGTTCCAGAAGAAGAGAAAAGGGCTAGGAAGATTAGTTGAGGATAAAAGGGGGGAAAACTCCCCAAGCCTTAAAAAAGACATAAAGATATAAATCAAAGAAGCCCAATGAACCCCAAATAGAATACATCCAAATAAGCCTACTCCAAGACACATAAGAATCAGTCTGTCAAATGTTGAAGAGAAGCAGGAAATCTTGAAAGTGCCAAGAGAAGAACAATCTACTACATACAAGGAAAACCATTTAAGACTGAATTTGGACCACTCAACTGGCGCTATGGAGGTGAGAGACAGTGGTATGATATATTTAAGATCCTGGAAGAGAAAGAGTTTCAGTTAAGAATTCTGTACCCAGCCAAATCATCCTTCAAAAGTGAGGGTGAGATTAAAATTTTCACAGACAGACAAAGGCTGAGAGAATTTGTCAAGAAGAGACTAGCCCTACAAGAAATATTAAAGGGAGTTCTGTCAGCTGAAAAAAAAAAAAAAAGAAAAGACAGGTGAAGGAGGTCTGGAGGAGGGCACAGAATTGATGAGTTCCAGTAAGGCTAATTTAAAGAACAAAAAGAGAAAGAGGGAAAAGAATATATAGATCTGAGGAATAAAATCCAAAAGACAAGTAGGTGGATTCAAGAAATCCCTTTATATTAATAACTTTGAATGCCAACAGACTAAACTTACCAATTAAAAGATACAGATTGGCAGAATGAATTAAGAAATATAATCCAGCTACATGCTACATAAAAGAGACTCATCTTAGACCCAAAGATACAAATAGATTGAAAGTGAAAGGATGGAAAAAGATATTCCAGGCAAACTAACTAAAAGAAAGCAGGAATAGCTACACTAATATCAGACAAAATAGACTTTAAATTTAAAGACATCATAATGATCAAGAAGGACATTGCATATAAATAAAAAGTACAATTCACCAAGAAGAAGTAACAATCATAAATATTTGTGCTCCCAATCAAGGAGCTCCAAAATACAAGAGACAAACATTGGCAAAACTGAATGGAGTGATAATAGGAGACATAAAGAGTGGGAGAAAGATCAAAGGTGATGGTGAAGTTAGACAAAAAAGGTAGGGTTTAACAATGAGTATGATTGCTGAATCATTATATTGATATTTCTTTTAGTCTACAGTATTTTTGGGTAGCTAGTAGTAAAAGCCTATATCTGTGGAATTGTAATCCATTGCAAACTTTGTAATCTGTTCTACAACTAATTGTTGCAGTGTGCTTTGAAATTTATTGCTTTTTCGTATACATGTTGTTTTTCGCAAAAAAGAAAAAAGTCCATTTTGATGATAAATTCACAGCTGTATGAAGATATTTTGTGAACCATTGATTGTACATTTTGGATGATTATAAGGTATGTGAATATATAACATACATCAATAAAAAATACAAAACTGTGAAACAATACAAAAAGAAAAGAAAAGAGCCCAAAAAGAAAAATAAAAGATCAATAATTGGGTGAAAGCAGAACCAGGCCAACTGCTGTTAGAGAAGCTCTTGAGCTCTGATTGGAAAAAAGAGTTGTTGAGCTCCTGGTTGAATTTCTTAGGCTGGAAAAAAGATTCACTGGAGAAAATGGGTAAAATTAGTCAAGAGTTTTTTTTCACATAATTTAATATGTTGAGATAAACCAATTTTACTCTTGATACTGCCAAGAATTTGCTGTTTGAATGTGCACTCTGAAAAACGTAGAGGTTGGATTAAATGAACTTCTGACTCTGAAAATAATCCTATAAAATTAGTTAATTAATCATTGTATGGTCATTCATATAGTTATTCATCTAGCATCCATTTAATCATTCTTTTATTTGTTCAGTTGTGTTTTTAAAGCATTTTCCATCTGCCAAGCATTGTGTTATGTGCTCTATTACAGTAAGACATGGTCTCAGTCTTCAAGAATCTAAAACTCTTGATTGTACTATTCACAGTTATTTAAATTCTCTTTTACTTTACTGGAAGAAATAAAAAAAAACAACAATTCTCATTCAGACCTACTATTTAGCAAAATAACGCATGTGAAGCAGGACAAGTATGAGACCCCTTTGTCCCCATTTTATGGGATAGGAAATCAAGGCACTAAGAAATCTAATAAGAGTAGCAGAGGCTCATCATATGTCAAAACCTGGCCTGGGTGCTTGTAATACAATGGGGAAGGATGGAATGACCAACAGTCCTGGTTTGCCTGAAACAGACCCAACTTTAAAATTGAATCCCTGTATTGGGGATTGAATCACGTGCCCCACCGAGGCATGTTCAAGTGCAGCCTTCAGTTGTGCGGGAGTGAATTCATTTGTAAATAGGATCTCTAAAGATCCTATTTAGATGAGGCCAAACGGAATCAGGGTGGGCCTTAATTCATTATGAAATCTAGACAGATGATGGAGCAGAAGAAGTAAATACCGCAGGAGGAGACCAAAGGAGACAGACGGCCATGTGACAGAAGGAGAGACTGATTGTCAGCAAGCCACCACCAGGATGCTACAGACTTTGGAGAAAGCATGGCCTTGATTTTGGACTTCTAGCCTGCAAAACAGTAAGACAATTAATTTATCTTGTTTAAGCCAACCAGTGTGTGGTATTTTTCATAGAAGCCTTGGCAAACGAAGGTACCCTGCATCCTGGTAAACTCCTTAGTTCTGGGCAAACCAGAACTGTGGGTCACCTAAGATGTCTGATAAAATTGTCCTCATATCATTGAACACTAAGTGTCATGTCATGAATGAGGTTTGATAAGATTTTACTGATTTGGATTAGAACAAATGGAAATTACGCTGGCAACATTTAATTTCTTTTACCAGAGACCTGCGCCTGGTGCTCTTCGTCCTGAACCCGGAAGTCCGGATGGCTATTGAATAGCAGAGAGAGATCTGCTTTGTGGGAAAGCCAGTGATGAGATAAAATGTTGGTGTTCTGACATTACGAATGACTTCCTAAGTCTCTTCATTATCTGTGTGTTAATTAGGAAGTACAGGGACCACAGACTAGACTTTGAAGAATGTGTTACTAACTCTCCAAAAACTCTTTTCTAGATGGTCATGTTGGTGAGACAAAATTTCATGAATGGTAACAGCCATGCATAAATCACATGCAATCCATCCAACTTTCCTCTTCTTGGGGCACAGGGCTCTCTCTCTAGGTACTCTTTTTCAAAAAATTCAGATATTTATAACTTATTTCAGATAAATAATAAATAATTTTTAGTGTAAGCATGTCCCATGAATTATTTTCCTCTTATTGCAGTGTACATCAACAGAGGCAATTAAAAATAATTCAGATTTAACTAGATGCCCTGAACTGTTTTTTTGTTTGTTTGTTTGTTTGCATGGGCAGGTGCCGGGAATCAAACCCGGGTCTCTGGCATGGCAGGCGAGAACTCTGCCTGCTGAACCACCATGGCCTGCCCCCTGAACTGTTTTTAAGTAAAAAAAAGTACTGCAGTTTTATTTTCAAAAAATTCACATATAGTAAAAATTTACTTGGGGGTGTCTACAGTTCTATGGGTTTTTTTTTAAAGCAGTTTTATTGAGATATATTCATCTACTATATAATCCATCTAAAGCATACAATCAGTGGCTTTTAGTATAATCACAGGGTTATGCGTGATCACCACAGTCACTTTTAGAACATTTTCATTGCTCAAAAGAAGAATACTCTATACCCCTTGGCAGTCACCTTTCACTCTCTCTATCCTTCACCAGCCCTTCATAATCGCTAGTCCATTTCTGTCTTTATAGATTTATTTTTATTTATATTTTATATAAATGGAATCATGTAATATGTAATACTTAATGTCTGGTTTCTTCCACTTGACATAATGATTTTTTTTAATTAGTTTTATTTTTAATTAGAGAAGTTGTAAGTTTACAGAAAAGTCATGTAAAAAATACAGTGTTAAAAATTGTATAACGTGAACTCTCTTCAGAGTGAAAATGTTCTAGAAATGATTGTGGTAACATCTGCCCAACTTTGTGAATATACTAAAAGACAGTGATTGTACACTTCAGATGGATTGTTATGGTGTGTGACTTTATATCAATAAAGCTGCTTTAAAAAATACAACACCCACACATACACCCCTATTGTTGACACTTTGCATTAGTATGGTGCCTTTGTTACAGTTGATGAAAGAACATTGAAATAATACTATTAACAGTAGTCTATAATTTACATTAGGTATATTTTTTCTCCAAATACACACTATTATTAACATCTTATAATAGTGTTGTACAATTGTTATCATTCACGAAAGAACATTCTTAGACTTGTATTATTATCCCCAGTTCTTCATCCACCACAGGGTTCACTGTGTTATACTGTACCATGTTTCATATCTAACTTTCATTTCTAGTTCCAGATATGACCCCGAATTTCCCCTTTCATCAACATTCATATATATATATATAGTTCAGTGCTGCTACTTGCACTCCCAATAATATGCTACCATCACCTCCATCCATTTCCAAACCTTTAAAATTAACCTAAATAGAAATTCCGTAAAAATTAAGTATTAGCTCCCCATTCTGTACCCCAATTTATCCTCTGGTAACCTATATTCTAGAGTCTGTCTCTATGAGTTTGCTTATTTTAATTAGTTTATATCAGTGAAATCAAATAATATTTGTCCTTTTGTGCCTGGCTTATTTCACTCAGCATAATGTTCTCAAAATTCATCCCTGTTGTCACATACATCAGGACTTCATTCTTTTTAAAAGCTGAAAAACATTCCATCTTGTGTATATACCACATTTTGTTTATCCATTCATTGGTTGATGGACTCTTGGGTGTCTTCCAACTTTTGACAATTGTAAATAATGCCACTATGAACATTGATGTGCAAACATCTGTTTGAGTCCTTGCTTTCCATTCTTCTGGGTATATACCTAAGTAGCAGGATTGCTGGGTCATATGTTAATTCTATACTTACCTTCCTGAGGAATCACCAAATTGTCTTCTATTGCATCTGCACCGTTCTATAATTCCACCAACAATAAATGAGTGTTCCTGTTTCTTTACATCCTCTCCAACACTCAAAATATTTTTTTAATCATAGCCGTCCTAGTCAATATGAAATGATATCCCATTGTGGCTTTGATTTGCTTTTTAGCCATCTGTATCTCCTCTTTGGAGAACTATCTATTCGTATCTTCTGTTCATTTTTTTGATTGGGTTGTTTGAGTTTTTAACAGTTGAATTGTAGGATTTCTTTATGTTTTCTGGATATTAAACCCTTATTGGATATACGGTTTCCAAATATTTTCTCCCATTGAGTAGGTTGTCTCTTCACATTAGTGATGAAGTCCCTTGATGTGCAAACATTTTCAGTTTTGAAGAGGTCCCATTTATCCATTTTTTCTTATGTTGTCTGTGCTTTGGGTGTAAATTCTTTTGTGTGTGTGTTGCCTGCCATAATATCCTGATGATTCTGCTCCACATTTTCTTCTAGGAGTTTTAGAGTCCTGACTCTTATATTAAGGTCTTTGAACTGTTTTGATTTAGTTTTTGTTTATGGGGTGATATGGAGACCTGCTTTCATTCTTTAGCATATAGATACCCAGTTCTCCTTCCACCATTTGTTGAATTATTTCCCAATTTTGTGGCCAGGGCAAACTTGTAAAAAATCAGTTGACTGTAGGAGCACTCCCAGGCGTCTCCCGGGCGGGTGGGTGAGGAGCCATGCTGTCCTCGCTTGCCCAGCTCTACTCTTTCATCATCTGGGTTTTCCATCTTGGACTACATTTTTCACAGGCCTGGGGGCAGCTAACAAATTTCAGCCTCTGGTTCAATTTCCACTGGCCGTCGTTGGAGTCTGTGTAGTGAATTGAGGACACTCCACCTCAAAATGCACAGCTGTGCTACAGGATAAAACACACAACTTGTCTTCTATGTGGCATCGACTGGCTGACACCTAGGTTTGTGAAGCAGGTGTTTGAACACGAGGCAGGCAAAGTAACAGTGTAAACCCTCATTGCTGCCAAGAAGTTCAATGGAAAAAGTGAGGCCAGGCATCAGTCCTCATTTTCTTGAGCCAAAACATCAATGCAAAAGCCAGAAGATCCCTTCTATTGCTGCAGAGGCTATGAGACATTCTCCATAGATAGCTTCTTTGTCCGCAATTTGACACAGGGCCTAGTCTGCCTTCTTCTTTACACAGATATCATTTCAATTGCAGTGGAGAGAAATTCTCTTTCTTTGGAATCTTTAATGTAAGTGTCAATAAGGAGACTATACATTTAGAATGTAGTTTTCCATGGCAATTTGGAAGCCATAGAAACAGCGGGTTTCTATAATCTGAACTTCTTGGCTAACTTCCACCAAGATTTCATTTACTGTGCTATCACTTGCTGAAAGAAAGCCAGAACATGTATAAAATAGCTCTCCTCAGGCTTCAGGGCTTCCTAATGCTGAATGTCCTTGGAAAGATCCACTTCCTCAGCTGTTCAAAAGGAAGCTTCAGCTTTCTTAGACATCTGCCAAATATCATGGTATTGGAAAGATGACAAAGCAGCGGGGAGTTTCTCTCAGTAGTGGTTCCTACTCCAAGCTGGGGGCAAGTACCTTGGTTTTCTCCAGCTCGTTGTGCTCCTGGAACATCTTCCAGGTGATCTTGCTGGCCAGGAGGTGGGTGCTGCTGAGAGCCTGGCCATGGGCTGTTTGTCCACCAGGCTGAGCCCCTTCAGGGATGAGAGCTAGGCTGCTGGTGGTCCTCTAGGGTGGCTTACAGGACAAGCATGGAGAGCGTGACAGCAGCGGTGGAGGCGGCAGGGACTGGGCTGCACTGGCCCAGTGTACTTCCTACTGATAATAGGTACTTACTGTCCATGGAAAAATATTGACTGTATCCTCAAAAATTATTATGGATTATACCTTGATAGAGAATTATATTAGTATTTATGACAGCAATCAATTCTAAGATTATTCAATAGTATAAATTAGCTATAACCATTTAATCTGATTAAAAAAACAAGTCATTTCTGATTTTCTCTCATGTTTGCTTGAAGGTTCTATAAGCTAAGGGCCAAATTTTAGTCTTCTGCAAAGGGCAGTCTCAGTACCTTGTGCAAAAGGCTGTGCCAGGTACTCTTGACTATTGATATTTCAGGAAATAGATTAAATAGATAACCAGGCTTCTAAGAAGGCATTGTTTAGGTAATTATTAGCAAGGGAGAGAGAGTAGAATTTCCAGGACTCTTTTAAATCCAGAAGAAGAATGAAAATGGTTGTTGATTCAAGATCTAATAGAACAGGAATAATTACATAAAACTAAAGAGGTGATAAGGAATCCAATTGTGGTTATTTATTTTAAAATACTATTTGGTATTACTTGTACTGTTTTATCTTTTGACCTGCATTTGAGGACACCCATTCTTCTCCTTGATCTATCTAATTAACAATTTAGAAAAAATGCTTTTTTTCAGACTGAAACAGTACATTTAGTATTTTTGTTGTCACAAATTTGTACCTCAATTCAGGAACATTTACTAAACATTTACTAAATCTCTTTATTATTTACTATAATGATAAGGCAGCTTTGCATAGGTTCTATAAAAATCCAAATACCTTTTGATCAAAAAATAAATGAGCGATGACATAGCCCAAACACCCCTAAAAAGTGGGAGAAAGATCAAAGGTAATGGTGGAGTTATACAAAGAAGTTCAAGTTTAACAAATGAGTATGATTGCTGAATCATTATGTTGATATTTCTTTTAGTCTCCAGTACCTTAGAGCAGCTAGAAATAAAAGCCTAATATTGTGGAATTGTAACCCATACCAAAACCTGAAACCTGTTCTACAACTAAGTGTTGCGGTGTACTTTGAAATTTGCTGCTTTTTTGTATATATGTTATTTTTCACAAAAAAAGAAGAAGAAAAAGAGAAGGAGGAATATAACAGAGAAGATATTATTTAACAAATGAGTATGCCTGTTGAATCACTATATTGATATTTCTTTTGGTCTCCTGCGTCTTGGAGCAGCTAGAAGAAAAAATGAAAAATTGTGGAGCTGTAACTCATACCAAACGTTAAAATCTGCTCTATAACTACTTGTTAAAATGTACTTGGAAATGTATTGTTTTTTTGTATATATGTTATATGTCACAATTTAAAAAAAATGTTAAAATATATATATATAAATGAACAAATTGTTTATGCAACCAAGGTTATGTGTGGAGAATAAATCCAATTTCTTGAAATATGACAATCCCTTCATATGTAGAACCTGGGAAATGACTGGTCTGATACCTCTAATATACCTTGTGGGGTCCCAGCCTTTCAAGTAGTTAGTAAGATCACTTTCTGGTAGGCTAAGAACCTTTAGGAAGATTTGGGAGAATTCACCCATAGTCATTAATATTACAGGCTAAACCTAGCAGATATGATTTTTTTTTTGGTTTTGTTATTCACATGATCTGGATACAAGTTATTGTTCAGATGTCTGTATTATGAGTATTTTCTTCTTTCTGTAACATGAGTTTTCATTTTCTTGACTATGCTTGTTCCAGAACAGAAATGTTTACTTTTAATGAAATATATTTTACTAATTAAAAAAAAATCAATTGGCCATAGGTGTGAGGGTCTATTTCTGAACTCTCAATTTGATTCCATTAGTTGATATACCTATTTTTGGGCCAGTACCATGTACAGTACATGGCTGGCAGTTTCTCTGTTTTAGTACCTTCAATGTATCATAGTGCTTCCTTCTTGCCTCCATGGTTTCTGATGAGAAATTGGCACTTAGTCTTATTGAGGATCCCTTGTATGTGACAAATTGCTTTTCTCTTGTTGCTTTCGGAATTCTCACAAGATAACCCAATCCGTCGGAAGCTTTTAAGGAAGGAGACTCTTTAACTGTTTTTTCAGCCAGCAAACCTCTTCTGTAGAGTTCACACAATACCCTTTATTGGAGCCACCAGCTTCACAGCCTGCCCAAGGATTTTGGGCTCTTCCATTCCCATGGTTGTGTGAGACACCTTTATGAATCTCATATTTACAGAACTGTCCTGTCGGCTTTGTTTCTCTAGAGAAACAGAGTAACACACCTAAGCTCTGGGAATACATGATAGACACAACCCCTGCCCTCAGATAATTTAAGAAGGGACTCAGGCAGCAACAAACTATAATCAAATTTATATATTACTGCAATTATGGTGATTGCAATGAAGGTGGTACTATAAAGACAAATAGAATTAGGCTGATATGACCTTGAATCCTAAGTCTTCCACTTACAAGTCAACTTGGACAAAGTACTTAAGTTTCTAAATATCAGTTTCTCTAAATATCAGTTTCTCATGAAATATGAGATTCATTTAAGTGCAAAATGGGATCATAACAGTAGCTACTGCATAGGGCTGTCCCAGGGATTCTTCTTTTGATCATCTTTTTAGAGTGTCAGACACTATTTACTCAGTGCCTTGCATCTGTGAATTCTTCTAATTCCCACAGCAATCTTATGAGATTGGTACTACTATTATCCTGAGGAAACTGAAGTAACTTATGGTTAAGTAACTTTTCCAAGGTCACACTCATAAATGATAGTCATACAGAATTTCAGTCTCCAAATTTGGTTCCTGAGGCCACATGCTTTACACACAATAGTCACATGGATAAAATTTGCTTAATACCTTGGGGCTTTCCTTGGCCCATCAGTGGTTTGTTTTACTCAACAAGGGGATAGGAATTTGCATCATTCCAATCCTCAATGCCCAAGAACTATAGCACACAAAAGGTGCCCTATGAGGCACCCTGAATAGATGAAAGCTCTGGACCTGGCCAAGGAAGTCACATTTTGGGGGGGGGGGGGGAAGGGATTAAGGACCCACTGCCCTCCCCTGTAACTTCAAAAAGGCTTTCAACACCGTTGATTGCTATGTGCTCTGACAAATGCATAAAATATGGTCCCCTTCCAGCTGCCTTCTCAGTCTGCCTGGAGAGGTGCCAGTTGTCGATTTGATCAGCTTCAGCAGCAGTCAGGTTGTTAAGACTGAGCAGAGTGCAGCCGGCTGAGAAAATGGGTAAATATTTTATAGACAGTATGGTAAATAATGTATACATTTCAGAGAAACAGGGTGAATCTTTTATAGACGTGAGCCTCTGTTAAGTCTGCAATTAAATGCTGGTTATGGAAGAAATAAAAGTGATTCCTGAAAAAAAAGTGAGCTCTAAATCTCCCTGCCTTATGGAGAATCAAAGGCCTACCCTTAAACTCTGGGTAAGAAGTTGAGTTTCTGTTTCCGACTGCTAATATGCTCACATTTCAGTATTTCTCTGCAAAGAAAAAGGCCCTTTTCCTTATCTTCGTTCTATTTATTGATGTGTATTCATAAATATTTATTTATATTTATAGTTTATATTACAGTAGGACCTTGTTTGACATGACCAATACATTCCAGACCCATTGTAAGTTGAAAATAGTATGTAATAGCAACCCCCATTATTTAATAAGAATTTCTTGTATAGACATACCTATCACACATTTTTTAAATAAATAAGGCAAATAAACACTCTAGTAACAATGAACAAAATTAATCATAGAAATAATTTTTAATAATCTTAATTCTCTCTCTGCCTTTATTTTTTTGATTGCTAATTGCATGTACTTGAATTCACGTGTGTTGAGTTTGTGTAAAATAAGGTCCTACTGTGCTGATTTGTATTGTAAGTTTACTCAGTGCTAGTTATTTTCACATATGAGATTTATTTTTCTCCTTAGAACAATTTCAGTGAAGTACACATAGGGACACAATAAATGTTTGGTATTTCATTTATATGTTCTGGGGACCTATCTTGTGCCAGGCCCTCTTCTAGATAATGGTGACACAGGAAGTCTGGAGTGTACAGTTTAGTTGCAAGAGACAAATAAAAGACAGCAACAACAAAAAAAGAGTTTTGGATGATGATAAGATCTGGGGAGAAAAATGAAGCAGAGTGAAGGGAATAGAGTTCCAGGAGGAAATTCTGGATGGTAAGATGACATATGAGTAGAGACTTGAGTGTGAGTGGTGGTGGTAAGAGAGCTTCTGTAATTGAAAAGGTCTTCTAGTGAATGCTGTGCTATGTGACCAAGTTCAAGACCAAGGCATTCACTCCTCCAGCCTATGGAAGATGCAGACAGTTCACACCTGCATTCCTCCTCTGAAATTATCCTTAATTGAAGCAGCTTCCTTGATCAAGTTTTGCCCCTACACTCTAGGTGCTTCCAACATCTCACAACTAGATGACACAGGGACACAAAGACCTAACCCTCTTGTCTCAATGTGTGGTAGTTCTGAATGGGACATCCTGCATGAAAATGAGGACACTATCATTGGTGGTATGTGGTGTACTTTTAGATCCTGGCATGCTCTAGCAGTACAATTGTTAACATTTCAATTAGTGGGAAACTGGTTGGGATACCAGTTGTTGTAGTTTGCTAGCTGCCAGAATGCAACATACCAGAGATGGATTGGCTTTTAATAAAAGAGGATTCATTTCATTAGCTCTTCAGAGAAAAGGCAGTTAACTTTCATCTGAGGTTCTTTCTTATGTGGGAAAGTTCAGGGTGATCTCTGCTGGCCTTCTCTCCAGGCCTCTGGGTTCCAACAACTTTCCTTGGGTGTTTTCTTTCTGCATCTCCAAAGGCCTGGGCTGAGCTGTAAGTGCTGAGATGAGGTATGCTGAGCTGTTTGGGCTGTGCTATGTTGCACTCTCTCATTTAAGTACCAGCCAATTAACTCAAACATCATTCATTGCAGCAGGCATGCCTCCTAGCAGACCACAGATGTAATGAGCAACAGATGAGGTTCACGTATCATTGGCTCATGTCCACAGCAATATAACTAGGCACCTTCACCTGGCCAAGTTGACAACTGAATTGAACTACCACACCAGTGGAAGACAATGCACTTGCCTCTGTAATATCTCAGACATTCAGGAGAAAGAGTAATTATAAGGACAATGAACTTGGATAATTGAGCATAATCAATGTATGGAAAAAAGATACCAAAAGGCTGGAGATGATTAATCACCAATTTATGGCAAAATCTGAAAGTCAGAGGGCCTCTTATAAAAAGTTATCTCTTGCAGCCAGAGGGCAGAGAAAATACAGGCTCAGTTCTAGGATTTAATTATAAGAGTAGCAGAGTTCTAGACAAGACTAAATTTTCAACTACAGTAAGTCTGATACACTAAGAGCCTTGATTAGGAAGGGGCTGAATCTTGGGACTTGGAGTGAGGACATTGATGTTGACTGAATGTGAAAATTTTAAACTCCAGGTCTCTCTGAATTCTCTGGGCCTTCAGAAGTGGTCATGCCTCCTTGTTAAAGTCTACTGCACTGTTTTAGCTTGAAGATATTGCACAGGCTTCTACTTTGCAAGACCAAAAATTCTCCCTGCCCACTGCCAAGAGCCCACCTCCACATGGACACTAGACCAGTAATTATGTCATTATAACATAACCAAGCTGAGAAAGTGCTGATCCTGCTAAAGGAGCAAGAGACTACACTCTGAAGGAGCTGAAGAACCTAGCCAACATAAACCTATAGATTATGGGGGGTATATTTGGACCTGGATCCAATGAGTGCTAGATCAAGGAAAGCATGATGTAAAGTGGTGTAAGGATAGTTTAGTAGCATGAGGATACTATCTTGTGATATAGGATTTAATACCCTGGGAAGGATCCCAGGAGATGGTATTAACCCTGCTACAGTGGCTCCTCAAAGCTTGGAAAAAGTATTTGCCAATATTTTGGTTTGTTAGAGCTGCTGGAATGCAATATGTCAGAAATGGATTGGCTTTTTGAAAGGGGATTTATTAAGTTACAAATTTACAATTCTAAGGCCATGAAAATGTCTAAATTAAGGCATTAAGAAGAATGGCTTCTCTGAGGAAAGGCTGCTGGCATCCAAGTTTCCTGTCACATAGGAAGGCACATGGCAATATTTCTGGTCCTTCACTCCTGTATTCTGCTTTCAAAATGGCTCTTGTAGCTCCTATGGGTCCTTCTTGCTTCTCCTGGGTGTTTTCTTTCTTTGAGCTCTCTCCAAAATGTCTCTGTTTTGTATCCTCATGTAAAGGGCTCTAGCAAGGGGCCTAAGACCCACCTTGAATGGGCTGGATCACATCTCCATGGAAACAAACGAAGCAAAAGTTCCCACAGGCAATAGGTCTGCTCCTACAGGGATGGATTAAAAGAACATAGGCTTTTCTGCGGTATACAACAGATTCAAACAAGCACAGCCAATGCTGAGTAAAGCAGAATTGACATAACTGTCTTGACAGATGGAAGAAGAAGGTGTCAAAAAGAAGTAGAGCTTAAAGTCAACCAAGATGGCATTATAAGATGCTCCAGGGTACCATTCCCCCACAGAATCTTTGAATGAGTAACAAAATCTGACAGATCTAACTTTTCAAAACTCTGGGAACATCTAAAGGGTTGTAGTAATAAGGGAAGGGCCAAATTAAGAAAATCCAGCTTTAAAAATGGTAGAAGTTCTTGGCCCCTCTACCACTCCTCTCCAGGCTCACCCTTGTGTAGAGTCAACCTGTGCTCCCATTGTAGGTCTCTTGTCTTGTTCTTGAGGGAGCAGAGTGACACCTAGACACATACTGTGGTGTCTAGGCCAATTTATTGGGTGGCAGCTTGAAAGACTGGACCAGGAAACTCATCTCAGGCTTACCCTCTCAGAACTTGCCTGCAGGCAAGAGCACCTTGGGGATAGTTAAAACAGAACAAGAAGTGACTAAATCAAAGGGATCTGAGGCAAAGAATTACCAGCTTAAGACAAAAAAACGAGAGGGGAGAAATCGTACATCACAGGAACTAGAGGGGACATTCAAATTCCTGTAATAAGGGGAATTTCTAAGGCCATGAGCAAGTACAGAAGCAAGATATGATGCAGGCTCAAAAGAATACAAGACAAAATGGAGAGAACTCTGCACCTCACATTTGCCTTGGGCTTATTTTCTTGAGAGGAGCGATAAACTTCGAAAGAGAGCACCAGCCAACACAGATCCAATTTGCAAAGACTTTGAAAAGTGTGTTTTTGCATTAGCTTATTTGTTTTGTTAGTTCCTGGCACTCAAGGAAATCTGTTATACAAACTTAACTAACACACAGCTCAGAAACTAAAACCCCAGAATTAACACTTAAAAATATTAAAATGCACAGTGCGCAACAAAAATTTACAAGACAAACAAAGAAGGAAACGATGTCTTAATGAAAGAAAAATGCTAAAAACCCAGAAATCATTTAGCAGAAGAAGAGAGAGAAAGGGCCAGAAGAAATATTCAAAGAAATAATGGCAAAAATTCCCAAATTTAATTAAAAATATGAATATGCTTGTTCAAGAAGCCCAACAAACCCAAAGCAGGATAAAAAAGAAGGGAACTATGCCCAGACACATAGTAGTCAAGATGCCAAATGCCAAGCACAAGGAGAGTATTCTGAAAGCTGCAAGAGAAAAGCAATGTATTATGTACAAGAGAGTCTCAATACGATTAAGTGCTGATTCCACATCAGAAACTTTGGAGGCAAGAAGGTAGTGGGTGGAAATAAAGTGCTGAGAGAAAAAAATACTGATCAAAACTTTATATCTAGTAAGACTGTCTTTCAAAAGTAAGGGGGAGATTATGATATTTCCAGATAAATTGAGGGAGATAATCACCACTAGATCTGTTCTTTAAGCAAGGCTAAAGGGAAATTTTCAGAGTGAAAGGAAAGGACACTAGTGCATCAAAGCAGCATAAAGAAATAATGACCTCTGATAAAGGTGGCTATACAGATAATTATAAGTGCCAGTCTTCTTGTATTGTATTTATTGGTTTGTAATACTTTTTACTTATTATAGGTTCTAAAATGCAGAGGCATAAAAAATGAAAAAAAAATCAATGGTTTGGGACATACAATGAATAAAATTATAACAGTACAAGTATGACAAAAAGGTGGGGGGATGGTAGGGCATAGGAAAAGTGCATGTATACACTATTGAAGTTAAGTTACTATCAAATAAACATGATTGTTATAGATTTAAAAAGTTAAATTTTAACCCCATGCCAATCACAAATAAAAAATATGAAAAATTTATAGAGAAAGAAATGAGAAGGGACTGGAAATGGTACAATACAAAAAATCAAATAAATATGAAAGTTGGCATTAACAGAAGAATTTAAGGACAAAAGAGATGTAAGATTTACAAAGACCAAATAGCAAAATAGTAGAAGAAAGTCCTGCATTATCAGTACAGACTTTGAATTTCAATGGAATAAATTCTCCAGTCAAAAGGAAGAGATTGATTTAAAAAAAAAAAAAAGCATGACCCAGCTATATGCTGTACACAAGAGACTCACCTTAAATTAAAAAAACAACATAGGGTTTAAAGTGAAATGATGGAAAAAATATACCATGCAAACAAAACCAAAAAACCCAAATCAACTGGGATGACAGGGGTAGCTAGACCAGTATCAAATAAAATAATATCATTGTGTTATGAATGACAAAGAGGGTGATTAGATACTACTTAAGGGATTAATTCAACAAGAAGACATACAAATTATAAAGATATATGCACCTGTGTTAGTTTGCAAGCTACTGGAATGTATATACCAGAACTGGAATGGTTTTAAAGGGGAGAATTAAATAAGTTACAAGTTCACAGTTCTGAGGACGTGAAAGTGTCCAAATTAAGGCACCCACAAAAGGTTAACTTTACTCAAAAAAGGTCAGTGGGTCAGGAACACCTCTGTCAGCTGGATAGTTATGTGACTGGCATCTGCTGATTCCTTGCTTCCGGGCTCCATTGCTTTCAGCCTCTGTCCTTGTGGGTGTTCCTCACTTTACTTCTCCAGGACTGGCTTTCATCTGTTTACTTCCCTTGACTCTCTTCAGGTTCTGGCTTGTTTAACATCTCACAGCAACAGCTGCTGGGCTCCAAGCATTTCCAAATATCCATATCTCTGTTCTCTACGTGTCTGCATCTGTGTCGGCTCCGCTGTGAAGTTTCTGTCAGCTCTGAGGCTTCTGTCATTTCTGTTAGCTCTGAGGTTCCTGTTGTCTCTCTTAGTTCTGAGATTTCTGTCATCTCTGACTCTCTCCTAAATATTTCCTCTTTTAAAGGATTCCAGTAAACTAATTAAGAACCACCCGGAGGGGATGCAAAGCTAGTTAAGTGATAGAATTCTCCCCTGCCTTGCGGGAGAGCTGGGTTCAATTCCCAGTCCATGCACTTCCCAAAAAACAAACAAGCAAAACAAACAAACAAAAAACAAGCAAAAATTCAACAAATGTCACATGAAACTTAACCCCATGAAGGATAGGTCAAGTCTACTTAAAATTTAGGCCTAAGAGTCACCTCCAAGAGAGCCTCTTTTGTTGCTCAGATGTGGCCTCTCTCTCCAGCCAATATGATGATCAGTCTCACCACCCTTCCCCTCTCTGCGTGGGACATGACTCCCAGGGGTGTGGACCTTCCTGGCAACGTGGGACAAAGATCCTAGAATGAGCTGAGACTCAGCATCAAAGGACTGAGAAAAACCCTAGAATGAGCTGAGAATTAACATCAAGGGATTGAGAGAACCTTCTTGACCAAAAGGGGGAAGAGTAAAATGAGACAAAGTGTCAATGGGTGAGAGATTCCAAACAGAGTCGAGAGGTTATCCTGGAGGTTATTCTTATGCATTAAGTAGATATCACCTTGTTGTTCAAGATGTAGTGGAGAGGCTGGAGGGAATTGCCTGAAAATGTAGTGCTGTGTTCCAGTAGCCATGTTTCTTGATGATGATTGAACAATGATATAGCTTTCACAATGAGACTCTGTGAATGTGAAAACCTTGTGTCTGATGCTCCTTTTAGCTACTATATCAGCAGAAGAGTAGAACATATGGAATAAAAATAAATAATAGGGGGAACAAATGTTAAAATAAATTCAGTTTGAAATAGTGGTAAATGAAAGTGAGGGGTAAGGGGTATGGTACGTATAGTTTTTTTTTCTCTATTATCATTTTATTTCTTTTTCTGTTGTCTTTTTATTTCTTTTTCTAAATTGATGCAAATGTACTAAGAAATGATGAATATGCAACTATGTGATGGTACTAAGAATTACTGATTGTATATGTAGAATGGAATGATATCTAAATGTTTTGTTTGTTAATTTTTTTTATTAATAAAAAAAGTTTAAAAAAAAGGAAAGAAAAGTTAATAATTATAAATTAGGCCACTTTAAAGGAAAATATCTAGACATGGTTTATTTTCCATGAGTACAACAATACTTTGGCTTATGATTCTAGCCATTCATTTTCTAGACATGTCAAGTTATGTGAATTAAATGATTAAAACCTAGAAGTGACCCTTTCTAGCATTTTAAAGTTTATACTTGCAAGCTACTACTAAAATTAATATAAAATGGTAAAATCCTGGTCTTATAAAAAAAAATTCAACAAATGTTATTGCAATAACAGGATATTCATGCGGAAAAATAATGAAATGTAACCCCACCATACAGCATATTAAAAAACAAAAAAAAAGAACCACCTGGAATGGGTGGAGTCACATCTCTATCCAATCAAAAGTTCACTCCCACAGCTGTGCCACATCTCCATGGAGATAATCTAATCAGGTTTCCAACCTAGAGTACTGAATAGGGGTTAAAAAAAGTCCGCTCCCACAAGATTGGATCAGGATCAAAATATTACTTTTCTGGGGTACGTAATACCTTCAAACCAGCACACACCTAATGGCAGAGTCCCAAATATATGAAGCAAATACTGTCATATTTGAAAGGAAAAATCGCTATACATTAATGATAGGAGACTTTAATATGCACTTCAATAATGGATAGTACATCTAGACAAAAGATTAGTATGGAATTAAAGACTCAAATAATACTATAAAACCAAATAGAACTCACAAACATATATAGGAAACTTCTCCCAACAGCAGCAGAATACACATTCTTCTCTAGTGTACCTGGATTATTCATTAGGATAGACAGTATATTAGGTCACCAAGTGAGTCTCAATTGATTGAAAATATTGAAATCATAGACAACCAACAAGAGTATTGTGGGATCTGTATAAACAGAACCACTGCCAGTCTGGATTTAAAGGGACAAATTGAAGGAAAAATAACTTCAAAGGCAGAACCATGCAACCTAAGGTATGAAGCTAAGAAACCTCAGGCCAGGAGAAGGGACCCACTCATGCACTTGGAGAGGATGAGTTTATTTCAAAAGCAGAGAGTTGGCCTTCTGCCTTGATGTTCAGGAAGAGTTAATGTTCCCTAAGACCTGGGGAGGGTAGAACACTTTCCTTGGGAATTGGGAGGAGCCTGCTGCCATCCCATTATTCTGAGGAGGTTGAGTGTATGCCCCAGAAATGGCAGAGCCAGAGTGCTGCTCCAGTATCTGGAGAGGGTGGAGCTGAGAAAAAGTTGGTCTCCCCAGTGTCCTCCATGTTCGAAGCCAGTCATTTGCAGAGAGCAGGGCTACTGTGTAGGCCCTTGGAAAGGGTGGAACTGCCACTTTCTAAAGCCCATAGGATAAATGACTCTCAGATTCTGAAATCTAATGAAGCTTAGTCAGCAGGTTTTAAGAACTGTTTGGGATCTTTGACCTCTGTGCTCCTTCCAATTTCTCCCAGTGGAAATAGGTACATATGTTCTATGACTGTTTCTCCTTAGTATATTGGCAGCAGATAACTTATTCTGAGTTTTACAGGCCCAGAGCCAGAGGAGAGTTTGGCCTTAGGACAGACCATGCCTGTAGCTGACTTTGATGAGATTTTTGTGCTGTCTCTGATTTTGTGCTGTATTTGTATTGTTACTGAAATGACTTAAGGCTTTGGATACTGTGATGGAATGAATGCATTTTACGTTTGGAAATGACATGACTTCTTGTGGTCCAGAGGGTGGAATGTGCCAATTTGAAACTGTTGTGTACCGCCGAAAAGCCAGGTTCTTTAATCCCCATTTGATATTGCTGGATGGGATCTCTTTGATCAAGTTGTTTCCATGGAGATATGACTCCACCCATTCAAGGTGGGGATTCTTACTGTAGCCCTTTAAGAGGGAACCATTTTGGAAAAAGTTTCAGATTCAACAAAGCTCACACGACCAGAAACCTTTAGACATGCAGATGGAAAACACTCCTGGGGAAGCCTTATGAAATGAGAAGTCAGGAGAGAAAGCTAGAGACATCACCATGTGCCTTCCCAGCTGACAGAGGTGATCTGGATGGCATCAGCTTTTCTTGAGTAAAGGTAACCTCTTGTTGGTGCCTTAATTTGGACGTTTTTATGGCTTTAGAGAAGTTAACTTGTGACTTAATAAATTCCCTTTATAGAAACCCTTCCATTTCTGAGATAGTGCATTCCAGCAGCTTTGGCAAAATGAAACAAAATGCGATATATGCATTGTTATGGTTGGCAAAATGAAACAAGTAGCAATCAAAACTCCAAGAGCCTTAACAGAAATGGAAAAGCCAATCATCAAATTTATATGAAAAGGTGACCAGCCCCAAACAGCCCAGAAAGACCATCTTGAAAAAGAACAAAATTGCAGGACTCACACACCCTCATTTTAAAACAGTACAAAGCTAGAGTAATCAAAACAGTATGGTACTGACATACTGAATTAGAATTGAATTTAGAAACCAGCAATAAACTCTCACATCTATGGTCAATTTATTTTTGACAAAGGTGTCCATCCACTAGGGCAAGGATAATCTCTGTAATGAATGATGCTGAGAAAATGGAATAATCATATAAAAGGAATGAAGTTGGATCCCTATCATATACCATATCCAAAAATCAACTCAAAAATCATTAAAAGACCTATATGTAAGAGCCCAAACCATTAAACTCCTGCAAGAAAATATAGAGAAATATCTTCAGGACCTTGTGCTATACAGTGGGCCTTTACAACAAAAGCACTAGCAGCAAAAGAAGAAACAGAGAAATGAGACCTCATGAAAATTAAAAATTTTTGTGCATCAAAGGACTTCATCATGAAAGTAAAAAGGCAACTTACAGAATGGGAAAAAATATTTGAAAACCATGTATCTATTAATATTTTAATATCTTGAATATATAAAGAAATCCGTATCTCACCAATAAAAGGAGAAAAAAATCAATTAAAAATGGGCAGAAGACTTGAATACACAATTCCCCAAAGACAATATGCAAGGCATGAACAATAAACACATGAAAATATGATCAATATTTAGCCATCAGGAAAATACAAATCAAAATTACACCCTATTAGAATAGCTACTATTTAAAAAAGCAGAGGAAATAACAATTGTTGGAGAGGATATAGAGAAATAGGAACACATTCATTACTGGTGGGAATGTAATATGGGGCAGCCATTATGGAAGACAGTTTGGTGGTTCCTCCGAAAATTAAGTATAAAATTATCATATGACATAGCAACCCCACTTCTAGGTATATAGTCAAAATAAATGAAAACATGGATTTAAACTGATATTTGCACACCATTGTTTATAGCAGATTATTTTCAAATACAAAAGATGGAAGAAACCCAAATGTCCATCAACAGGTGAATGCCTCAACAAATGTGATATATGCATTGTTATGGTTGTGCTCATGTGTTAACTTGGCCAGGTGATGGTGCCCAGTTGTCTGGCGAAGGAAGCACTGGTGTAACTGTTACTGCAAGGACATTTCGTAGTTCCTAATAAACCAGAAGGCTGGTTTATTAAGTCATCAGCATGGTGATTGCATCCATGACTGATTACATCTCCCATGTAATCAGGAGAGTTCCTTCCACAATCAGTGATGTTTAATCCAATCAGCTGAAGCCTTCAAAGGAGAAGTCAGAAGAGAGAATCTCTCTCTCCACTTCAGCCAGACAGCCTCTCCTGGGGAATTCATTAAGATCCTCATCAGAGCTGTTAGCTTGTAGCCTGCCCTATGAGATTTGGACTTGTGCATCCCTACAATTGTGTGAGACATCTTTATAAAATCTCACACTTACAGTTATCTCCTGTTGGTTCTCTTTCCTTAGAGAACCCTGACTAATATATATATATAATGGAATATTATTCAACCATCAAAAAGAATGAAGTTCTGATATATGTGACAATATGGATGAACCTCGAAGACAACATGTTAAGTGAAATAAGCCAGAGAGACACAAAAGGACAAATACTGTATGATCTCACTGTTATGAGATGATTTGAATAAGAAAATTCATAGTGTCAGAAACTAGAATGCAGGTTACCAGCATGGGGGTAAGGAATGGGAAATTAATGCTTAACTGGTGCAGAATTTCCATTTGGGGTGATGCAAAAGTTTTGGTAATAGATAGTGGTGATGGTAGCATAGCATTGTGAATGTAATTAACACCATTGAATTGTGTATTTGAATGTGGTTAAAAGGGGAAAATTTAAGCTTTCATATTTGTTAGTGGAATAAAAATTAAATAACAACAGTAACATAGAACAATGCAACAAAAAGAGTGAGTCCTAATGTAAGTTATTGTTCTAGTTTGCTAGCTGCCGGAATGCAATATACCAGAAACAGAATGGCTTTTTAAAAGGGGAATTTAATAAGTTGATAGTTGACAGTTCTAAGGCTGAGGAAATGTCCCAATTAAACAAGTCTACAGAAACGTCCAATCAAAGGCATCCAGGGAAAGACACCTTGGTTCAAGAAGGCCAATGAAGTTCTGGGTTTTTTTCTCAAGTGGAAGGCCACATGGTGAACACAGTCACAGTTTCTCTCTCATCTGGAAGGGCACATGGTGAACACTGTCAGGGTTCCTCTCATCTGGAAGAGCACATGGCAAGCATGGCATCATCTGCTAGCTTCTTCTCCTGGCTTCTTGTTTCATGAAGCTCCCCAGAAGGCATGTTCCTTCTTCATCTCCAAAGGTCGCTGGCTGGTGGGCTCTGCTTCTCATGGCTATGTCGTTCTGCTCTGCTCTCTCTGAATCTCTTATTCTCCAAAATGTTTCTTCTTTTATAGGACTCCAGAAACTTATCAAGACCCACCCAAATGGGTGGAGACATGTTGTCACCTAATCCAGTTTAACAACCACTCTTGATTACCTCATGTCTCCAGGAAGATGATCTGATTACAATTTCAAACATACAGTATTGAATAGGGATTATTCTGCCTTTACAAAATGGGATTTTGATTAAAACATGGCTTTTCTAGGGTCCATACATCCTTTCAAACCAGCACAGTTCCAGACTATAGTCAACAGTACAATTGTAATAATATTTTTACATCAGTTATAACAAATTTACCATACTAAAGCATAAGTGTGAATAATAGGGAGGTCTATGGGAACTTTGCATTCTCTGCATAACTTTTTTGTAAATCCTATAACTTCTATAACAAAACTATAATTAAAAAGTGGACATGTCAGAGTGAACATTCAGGTAAGACCAGGAAATTGCATGTCAAGAAGAAATGAGCTGGACAGGGGAGAACACACATTGCTAAGAAGCTCAGCTGGCTGCCTTATATGGACATGAACTAATGGTAGGAGATGGTGTATCAGAACTGATAGCAATGAGAAGGAAAGAATCCCCCCAAAATAGGGACCACTTGGTGGAACTAAAACATTAGAGGCAAAGGTGGGTGCAGCAAGGTCAGGATAACCTGATCCGCAGGGGGTCATAGAGACAGTTAAAAGAATATTTTATTTCTAGGGGTAAGATGGATGCACAGCTAATAATGGTAGATCAGAGATTGCATGATCAAGAGGCTGAGAGCAGCCATCCTAATAAAAAGTCACTATTCTTTATTTAGTTCCTGGTCCTGATTTAGTTCCTGGTCCTGAGTCACTGTTCAGACTCAGAACCCACTGACTGAAGGAGAAGTCATTCTTGGGAGAAAGAATTCTGCAGTATCAAAGAAGGCTATTTCATAATGACTCCTCCAAAACCTCACCAAAGGGACCTTCAGCCTTTATCTTGAGTAATCATACACTGAGAATTGGAGTATATGCAGATAGTTTAGGGACTGCTGATCATGAAGTCTGTTGACATTTTTTACCCCGGGATTACTATCATCACCAGACCTCCTTATTAAAGTGGAATCCTGGCTTAGTTTCAGTTCACTGTATGTCCACTGAGTATGACCCATCTGGTATATATGTTCCTGTTCTCTAAAGGTGTAATTGGAATGGGTATCATTGGTAGTTGGCAAAACTCTACATTGAGTTTTTGGCTCGCGGGGTAAGAGCTATTCAAGTAGGAAAGGCCAAATGAAAATCTTTCGAATTAATTTCCCCTACCCTGACTAAGATATTAAATTTAAAAATAATATTCCATCCTGAGGAGGGGGAGAGGATGGAGGAGATTAGAGTCACACTTGAAGACCTAAAGGATTCAGGGATGATGGTCCCTATTATATCCCCATTTAATACATTAATCTGGCCTTAACAAACTGGCAGATCCTGGAGAATGATGGCAGACCACTACAAATGCAACCATTAAGTAGCCCAGTTGCAGTTGCTCTGCCTACTGTCATATTTTTGCTGAAACAGATGAACTGGGCCTCAGGTTTTTGGTTAGCAGCCATTGAACTAGCAGATGCACTCTTTTCCATATTTATGAGAAAGAGAATTAGAAGGGTGCAAATTCATATGAGATGGACAAAAGTATATATTCATGTCCTTTCCCAAGGCCATGTTAAATATCTTCCTCTCTATAATAATAGAGTCCAGAGGGATCCGGACTGTCCACATATTCTGGAGAACATCACATTGATCCAATATATCAATATCAAATGAATGACAACAGATAAGCAAGAAATGGCTAGCTTTGAAGTTCTTCTTAAGATATGTACATGCCAGAGGATGAGAAATAAACTCTGCAAAGACGAAGGGGTTCATATCAGTGAAAAATTTTAGTGACAATTTTGGAGTCTGGTGGTCTGGGGCATGCCAGATATCTCTCCAAATAGCATCTTTCAGTTAACACCACCAAGACGGTATCACTTAGCCTGGTAGACCTCGTTGGGTTTTGGAGGCAGTATGTTTTGCACTGTTCCAATATATTCACTAAGTGATAAAGAATGCTGCCAGCTTTGAATGTGGCCAAGAACAGGGAAGCATTCTGTAAATGCTTCAGGCTGCAATATAAGCCTCCCTGTCATTTGGGCCAAATTATCCAGAAGACCCTATGGCGCAAGAGTATCTCTTATGGGAAAAGATACCAGGTGGAGATTATGTATCACAATGTGAGGTATGGAACAAGGTCATGTCATATGAAGAAGAGAATTATTCACAAATTCTAAAAACAGCTCTGGGAATGCTACTGGGTCCTACTATTTTAACAGGGGTGATTAAGTGACTAGGTGGCCATAATTGCACATAATGGGCTGGGTTTTGTCAAACCTCTTGCTCCCCTATGTCATAAGGTCAGGTCCAGCAACAATCCCTCAGAAGATGGAAGTGGTATATCCAGAATTGAGCACATGGACCAGGCACTATGTTATCCCTCACTGTTGTACTGGTGCCATTTCCTCAGTTCACATCTATGACTTTGAAGGGTAGGGGATGGGTCCCTCCTGACAACTGATGGAGAAGAAAAAAACAGTCAAATTTGCTTTATGATGGGTCAGTGTTGGATGCAGGTACAAACCAAAATTAGAATACTGCTGAAATATATCTCCAACATAGGTGGCTCAGAGACAGTGGTGAGAGGGAATAATTCCAATGAGTAGACTACCTGTTCATCCATTTTGTGTAGGAAGAGAAATAGACTGAGATAAGAATATAAATTTTTGGTCAGTGATGTATGGCTTGGCTGGTTAGTCTTGGGCCTAGAAGGAGAAAGATTGAGGACTGGTCACTAGAAAATTTGGGTAACAGGCATGTTGATGAGAGTGGACTTGAAGTATGAAGATCCTTGTATGATATGTTAATGCCCACAAGATAACCTTCTCTACGGATGGGGTACTAAATAACCAAGTAGATAAAATGATTTTGTAGTTGAAATCACCCACCATTTCAATGATCATTAGAGTGCTGGCACAATAAGGAGCATAAACCAAATAGCCATTGTGGCAAAGATGGAGCTATGCATGGGCCCAAGAGCATGAGACACCATTCACAAGGGTTGATCAAGCTATTGCCCCTGTTGAATGTCCAGCCAGATATCCCTAGTGACCAACACTGAGCCCCTGATAAAGCATCATCCTTGAAAAGACCAACCTGGGTTTAAGTTTTCTGAATCATGGAAACTGGTATTACCTCAAATATAATAATTTTTGTTCCTCCATTAGAATGTCATCTCCAAATAAGAGCTATGACATGCACTATTGTATCTTCAGTTCAACCTCTGCCCAGCTGCATATTCACAATAGTTTCAGTAGTCAGGCCTGCTCCCCTGGCCACTTTGTCTCTGAGAAGCTCCTTTCTCTTCTTGTGCTTCTGGGAGAAGTCTTTATGCTTCTCTCCCCACAACCTTAGAGACCTCTATATCTGTAGTTGGAGACAAAAGTTAGCCTCATACTTTGGATATATCCACTGGGACCAGGGTGGTTCAGGGGAAGCCTGAGTCATGCATGGGTCACATGTCTGTGCAACCCAGTTGCTCCCCGTGACACACACTAAAATATTAGCTACCATTTATGGAGCTCCCCCCTAAATGCTGGGCTAAAGACATATTATTTCATTGAATTCTTTCAAAAAATCCTTGGAAATAGATATTTGTATCTTGTCTGGTAGAGGAATTGAAATGAAGATGAACTCACTTTTCAAAACCAGTTAGTAAGTGGCAGAGCTGAGTTTTGAATCCAGATCTGTTTGATTCCAAAGATAGTTCTCTTAACTACTAAGCAGAAGTTAGAGATAGTGTCAATGACTTGGCTTGGGAAAATACTTCTATGTCTAGAAGGCAGGCAGGGTGAAAATAAAAAAAGACAAAGAGAGAGAAAAGACCCACCTTGGCATTATACCAGATTCAACTCTTCGTAATCTGGACTGGAAACCACACATGGTGCATGCATGCAGCAACTTCAGCTGTTCCTCTCTCTCACCCCCACAGGGAGTCCCCTGGGATATGTCATATTTCTCTCTGACATTCTTGGAATATTTTATGTTTCATTCTTGGAGAGTGAACTTTTTAACTCTTCCCGTGGAAGAATTTCTTCTTCCTTAACTGCAGGCCTGCACGGAAACTCGTAGAGCTGTTCACTGGTAAGCCTGATTTACTGGAGGCTGACAGTTTATTAAATTATTTCAGAGACTATCAAAACTGGGAGGGACTTTATTTTTCTGAGAGATAACTTGGCCAAGGTCAAACATACACACAGATAGGAGCCAGGTCCTGCTTCTTTGAGTCCCGAGCTTCATAAATCCATGGTACCTGACAGGTATAGTTTACTAAAATAAATCTGGAGATGAGCTACAATTTTTTGTTTGGTTAATGGCACACAAGTTTTCACATAATATTTCCCTGATTATATCACTGTAGTAGGAAAGCTGGACTAAGTGTGTCCTAGGTTGCCCAAGAAGGCTGTTGTTATGTTTTTATAAGTAGAGAGGAGAAAACAGTTGTGTGGGGCGAACTAATACAGAATTCCAAAAGTTTATGATTATTTTCTTCTTTGATACTCCTAATAACCATGTGAGATAGATATTATTATCTCCATCTTGGACCCAAGGGACCTGAAGCTTGTAATTGGGCCAGAATTAAAATCTAGATCTGCCTGACTCTCCAAATCTTGAGATCTTTTCACAAACCTAAACTCTCCAGGACTAATACGGATTTTACAAAAAGCTGCACATCCCCAGAAGTATAAGTATCTCTTGCACAGCAGCCTGGGGAGTGGTCTGTATTTTCTCTGGAGGGAAGAGGGGGGCCAGTGTTGGCAGCTGTTATATTCCTCTCCACTCCCCATGTCCCACCCCTTTGACATCATGGGTGTGCAGTCCATTACTGGAAGGCTCCACCCATAAAGGCTCTACCCAGTGGCCCAACACCATGGAAATGAGCCCACCCTCTGGGCCTGGGGAATCAGTCCATGGTCCCACCCAAGGAAGAGAGTGAAACCAAAAGATACATGAATTTCAAGCCAGATGTCAGAGTATAGGACCTAGAGGTAAGCTGTTGGAGGTATCTAGGAAATTGCAGTAGTTGCATCTCGGAGACTTAAGCTAAAAATTTTATGGACTATTCTTCAAAAGGCTTATAGTATTTTATAAAAAAAGGTTTTATTTCTTAGCCTAGCATACAAGTTCCTTCATGATCTAGTCTTTGCCTTAGCATCTGTCTCTTCTTCCCACGCACACCTTTTGCTCCAACCACATTGAACTACTACAAACTTATCATTCCTTACCTCTTTAAACAATCTAATCCTTTTGCTGGAAGTACTTTTTACCTTTTGTGTCTGGATAAGTCTGATTCACCTTTTTAAACTCAGCCCCATGGCCATCACACCTCCTCTGGGATGTTTTCCTAAAAGTCCAGGTCAGGGTGAGGTGCCTTTTCTATTAATGCACTTATCCTACACTACACTGCTCTTTTTGTCTGCTTGTGTGTCATCTCCCATAGGCTATGAGTGACTCCAGGATAGGGGTTGAGTTTTAATCTCTACCTGTGTCTTCAGTGCCCAGGGTGGATTGGTCTTAGTCATGAATAAAATATCTGTATGGGCTTGTGGGCACTGCCCATCACCAAGATGAACATCTACTTATAGCCAATAATAGATAGAAATAGTATGAAACATTTATCTTACCATCGCACTATCTCCAATTCCATACAGAGTTCAATTCACATAGACATCTGGGGTTTTTTTTCCTCCCTTCTTTTTCCCATCTTTTTCTACTCTCACTTTCCACCTATACCTCTTCCTTCAAACTGCCCCAAGTCTCAGCTTCAACCTGGAAGGAAAGCTTTAGATCTTTAAAACTTTTGAATCTTCCAAATCTTCAGATTGGAGCATCAGCAAGACAAATCAACCTTTCTCTTCCCAGTACTAACCAACTTTCTTAGCAAACATTTGATGTATTTTTATGCTGATACATCTTTATGTGTTCATTCCGAGTAATTTATAATCTCTCAGCAAAGGATTAGTGGTGAGAAAAGGAAGGAAGTGAAAGAAAAGTATAATGCTGTTCATGTAAATATTTAATGTTTTATTAACATGGATGAATGGATGGATGAACATAGGAAGGACATGATGTGTGGATGAATAAATGAATGAAATGCTTCAAGTCTGGCCATGAGCCCTGGTACTGCAGTTCTGGTTGTACATCTGTTTGCTCACTATGCTTGGTCACTATCCTGAATCCCAAGACTCTGAGCTCAAATATGGGTTGGGATTCAATTATTTGCAGAGTCCAACCTGACATTGATCATGGTCCCAGATTTTCTAATGTCTCCTGATTCCACATCCCTGGGTTTATTTGCTTTTCAAAGAAATCCCCTCTTTATCAAGGAACTAATGAGCAGACATCAATTCATTCAACAAATATTTATTGAGCTCTATTAAGCACCAGGCCCTACTTAATGCTTTTTTTTCAGACTATGACCTGCTGTTACCATAGTCTTTTATAGTCTCATAGTTCCACCCACCAGACTGAACTTTTCCCTGCAATTTTTAGCTGCACTGTTTCCTGGGACCTGTCCACCCAGAAAGGGCCTACCCTAACACTGGGCTCCTTCCTTTCTGTCCAACTTGCAGGCATTTTGCCAGGCGCAACATGCATGAAGCTTGAGCAGGGCTGGCTGCCTCTTTATATGTCTCCAAGGGAGCACTTAAGAGACCTTAATGGAAATGAATTTAGCAAAGAGGGAACAACAATATGACAAACAAACCTTAATTTTTTCCAGAACTGCGATAACTGAGAAAACAAAGGATGTAGAGAAGTGCTGGTGTAGCCATTCTCCTTACTTGCTTTTTGTCTTTTTATTTCCCTCTCCACCCAAATTTCCCACTCCTTTCCTTCTGCTCTTAATTTCTTCCCTTAGCCTAGAACATCCTTTGACCATACTTTAGGCAAGTTCCTTCAGGATTCCAGGTTTCCTCCTCTAGGAGTCCTCCCTACCCTACTCAAGCTGAGCCATGTGCCCACCCATTGTGGTAGATCTGGAGACATGTCCCCCAAGTCCTTCTTCAAGGTAGGACTTGCCCAGATGCTGGGAGTATGGGCTGCAAGCTGCATCCAGCTGTCAGCTCATCCAGGGTCAAACCCGCTGCAGGACAATGCTTTGCCCAGCCCCACTGCAGTTACTGGTGACTGAGTGAGGCAGAGGTATAAAGGCCTGGCCGTTGCTACTTGATGGAAGACTTTCATATTGGGCAACATAGCTCCAGTGTCCCCCCCGACATGGGCCAAGGCTTAGTCAAGCTCTGCATCAAGGTCCAATTTTTTCCTCTTTCCACTCCTGCTCTCTCCCCTGTCCTTTTTCAGGTGTTTGTCACTAACAAACACCATTTTGCACCCCCAAATCTATCACAGTATCTGCTTCCTGAAAGCCCAACTGTGACATCTATTCACAGGGAGCACAGACTATTAGGAAAAAGTAAATGTCTTGGAGTGACATAAACCAGTGTTTGAATCTAGTTTCTCCACTTCCTATTTATGTAACCTTGGGAAGATTACTTGACTTTTCTGAGTCTATTTGTCCATCTATAAAATGGAGATGATAATTCGTACCCCATGGACTGCTATGGTGATTGAGTGATAAGTATACCTAAATTACCTGGTATATAGAAAATATTCAATACATATTACTGTTCTATATCTCTTGCACTTCTTTCATCAAAGTATTTATCACACTACATATAAGTGTAGTCATATATTCACTTATTTGTGTCTGTTCTTTAAAGTCAGGGAATGTTTCTTATTCATTTTTGTCTCCTTGGCACCTTGCATAGATCCTGTACATAATGAGCGTTCAATAAATATTTGTTCAATATTAAATTAATATCTTCATTTTTTTCAGGATGAGGGAACTAAGACAGAGGACACACTAACAGTAAATAAAAGAGTTGGAACTTGAACCCAATTCTGTCTTCATTAAAGCAAATGCCTTTTCTATCATAGCCTTTAGGAGTCACAGGTAAAGACAGGGCCTGGAAATACTAAAGAATTTGGATTTTAAATTGAGAGCAATGGGGTTCATAGAAGATTTTTAAAGAAGAAAGTTATAAATTCAGGTTTGTACTTTAGAAAGGTCACAATGGATGCAAAATGAAGCAGACAGAGAGATGCAGGCTGAGGGCATGGGCACCGTGCTAGTTGTCCAATTGCCATGTAACAAATTAGCCTAAAACATAGTGACTTGAAACAACATGCTGGTCAGGAATCCAGGAATAGCTTAGCTGGGTCCTCCATCTCAGGGTCTCTTGAAGACTGCAATTGAGTGTTTTCTGGGGCTGCAGTCATCTCAGGGCTCAACTTGAGAAGGATTGTCTTCCAAGTTCATTCATGTAGTTATTGATGGAATTCACTTCTTCTCTGGCTATTTGCTGGAGGCTGTCTTCAGTTTCTTGCCATGTAGCCTCTCCAAAGAGCAGCTTACAACATGGCATCTGCTTCATCAGAGCAAGCAAGTAAGAAAAACCAGAGGGAGAGAAAGAGAGAGAGTACTACCAAGATGGAGCCTAATCTTGGAAGTGACATCCCAAAACTTTTTCCATATTCTAGTCATTAGAAGCATATCAGTGAGTCCAGCCCACGCTCAAGGGAAGGGGATTGTGCAAGGACATGAATAACATGAATATTACGAGGGCAGGGTCAGTAGGAGTCATTTCAGAAACTGCCTCTCACAGAGGCCTAAAGTCTGGAAGGTACTGCCTGATGCTGAGGAAGTAGACGATTTCAGTTGATAAATCAGTTAGATGGAAATTGTAGGTCTTGGTGGCAGTTGGATAGAGAGAGGGAGGGGATAAAAGTGTGTCTGTTGTGCATCCCTTTATTTGTACTGATCTAGGTAAGGGCAGTGAGAACTGAGGAATGGGTGTTCATTAAGCACCCCTTTGAATGAAGTCCAACTATCAATAGGCTAGGATAGCCTGTAGATGTGATCCCAGTAGGTGAAAGTGGCTGTTCCTCCCAAAGGCGTGGTGGGGTGGTGGTGGCCGGACCTTTCAGATTCTGAAATGTCTCAAGACATGTGGGATGTTCGGCTTCAGTGTCAAACGTGTATATTCTTCTTGGTTTTGGGAACATTAAGGTGAATAATCTTCCTAATTCACAAATCTGACTAGCACTTTCGAACGCCAAGAGATCAGGCTTCAATTAGAGATAGGAATGAAGCCAATACCTTGCTGACAAAAAGTTCCACGCACTATGATTACTTCCCAGAAACCTACAACCTCCAGATGGTTTCCTAGGCCAGATAAGTGCTGAAACCCAGAGGGCCCAGCCTCTCCAAGAACATCAACTATCTCCTTCTCCCTAGCCCATATTATTGACAGCCCTTTCCAACATGAAAAAGTTATAATGGGCACAACCCAAATACCCCTAAAGATTGGGAGAAAGATCAAAGGAGAATGTGGACTTACAATCGGGAAGATAGCATTTAACAAATGAGTATGACTGCTGAATCATTATATTGATATTTCTTGTAGTCTCCAGTGTTTTGGAACAGTTGGAAGGAAAACTCTAAAATTGTGGAACTGTAACCCATATCAAATTCTGAAATCTGCTCTATAATGTATTATTGCAGTGTGCTTTGAAATTTATTGCTTTGTTGTGTATATGTTATTTTTTACAATAAAAAAATAAAAAATTAAAAAGAAAAGAAAAGAAAAGAAAGCCTTCAAAAATATCCTATCAGTTACTGGATAAAGTACAGGCTCCCTAACATAACATGCAAAGCCTTTCTCCAGCTGGCACAGACCTCCTCTTTCCCATTCTCATTGCATTTACTGCCATATCGAACTACTAGTAAATTCCTAAATCAGAGGGGTCATCTGAGTCTTGGCTGTTATTTACTCTACTTATATCTTTCTTTCTTCCTTACTTTTAAACATTTTTAAATTGGCTGGCCTAAGTTCTACCTTCTCTTCACCACCAAGATAAAATGCAAGCTTCCTCTGTGAAGCCCTTTCTGCTTCCTTCGGCAGATTCTTATACTCTTTTGTGGAGGAGAAATATTTCCTTTTTTTTTTCATTCTAGACAATAAGCTCTTTGAGGGTGGGATCTATGTCTTTTCCTCTTTCTACTCCCCAGTGCACAGTACCTTGCCTCGAGCAGAGCTAAATCCAAGCTAGTTGAATGAAATGAATGGTTAAAGAAACCAGTGAGTGAAGAGAATGCAGTTCTTATGCCAATGAGATATAGGCAAATAAACAGTTCCAAAGCACTATGCCAAGTATTTTAATAACTAAATACCTAACATAGAGGGTAGAACATGTCCAACTTGCCTAGGAAACATGGATTAAAATCAAGGAATTTTCTGGAGAAATTCCTTGAAAAGGGGACCATTTATTTGAGTCTTAAAGGAAGATTGTGGCTGTATCACATGGACGGGGAAAGACATTTCCCTCTGAAGGAACAGTGAGTGCACAGGCATGGGCATGAGAGTGTCTGCTGGCGAGGGAAAGATGTGAGTGACAGGTAGCAGCCACCAACGAAAACTTGGAGGGCTGGAATGATATCCTAAGGGGGTTGATGACTCCAGTATCAATTTGCTGAACACTGAACACCAAAGAGCTTGAGGCAGTTAAACGGGATTGAGAATGGGCCAGGTGAGCTCCACAGAGCCTATTCCTGTCCTGCATACCCAACGGCTTTTCTTTTTCAGGATTAGCAGCTTTCTCTTAAATTGTATCAAATTTCAAGGACTATTTCATTACATTTACTTGTTCTTTTCCTTGAGATTCAAAATAACACACAATCACGAAAAGAAATTTGAAAAATACTTGAAAAAGAAAGAAGAAAAAACTTTTATGGGACAAAAATACAATCATTGTTGACATTGTTATATCTTATTTATCTTTCTAAACAAAACATGAAAAGATATACACTTCTGCATCCTGCAATTTCATCTAATAATGTATCCTAATGCCTCTCCCATGTTATTTGTTGTAGGAAAGACCAATTATTAACTCTCTCAGCAGAGACACAGGACATAGCAGGCAGATGGAGAGCAAAATGTCAGCTTTATTACTTAAAGAGCATGACTGCAGATGTGCAGGCAAAAAGGCAAACAATGCACCCTTAAGATTTACCTGCACACAAAAAGGCACCAATGCGCTGACACAACCCAGAGGTCCTGCCCTCCTTATTTTGTGCTTAAGCAGAGAATGGGTAGGACCTGTGGCCAGGCTGTTTCCAAAGAGAGGGCCGGAGAGAGCCAAACTGGGGTCTGGCATGTAGGCAGCATAGTATGTTCTGTAGGGCACATTTTAGTGCTTTTTCTGGTAGGCTCTCCAGTCAGCTCCTGGACACAAGTCCCTTCTGTTTGCCCACACCCCCACCCCTGTTGTCTCCTCTATTTTTCAAACTGACCTGTGAGTTCTCTGAGAACAGAGACAAATGATTTTGCTCACTCATGTACCCCCAGACCTTAATGTAGTGCCTGGTACAGGTCTGGAATAAATGTTTGAGAAAGGCATGAAGGAATACACCTCATTTCCTTTGTTTTGTATACTCGGGTCCCATGTCTGGTTCTATGAAAGTTTATCTTTCTAGGGTGTCACCTGTATGGTGAGATCAGACACTCAGGACAAGGAAGCTCAGGGTCTGTGGAGGGGTGTGAGCCAGCACAGCCCTATCGACCCCAGCAGCATTGCCCCAAGGGGCCTGCAGGAACGTGTGTGATGTAACCACGTTTCCAGCCTGGGTGTTAGGCCCCTCTAATTTGGTTTCAAAAACATGTGGTTTCACCCTTGTTCAAATATTGATTTTAGGTAACGTGAGCCTGGTAGAAAAGGCCTCTGCCTAGGCCAGTGGTGTTGTTTGTTGCTTTAATGACATTTCTGTGTGTTTATATAACACAGGCTGGCAGTGGAGTTGTCGCTCCCAGGGAAGATTTACAGGACTTTACACTTTGGAAGATATTGAGGCAAACTGTTGATGAAGGCCCAGGGCATAAATTAGACCCGTGCGGGCCAACAAAGGACACTTTGGAACCTTTGCCAGCTGCCTTCTCTGCTCATGTGTAGTGAGGGGTTTGGATTAGCTCAGCTGGTTTTATAGTGTGCTCTGGACAACCCTTGGATTTCATGAAGGAGCTGGGGGGAGCAAGAGAAGAACCATGCTTTTGCGTGGGATGACAAGCAGGCAGAATTTCAAGGCCTTCCAGAACTTGATCTGTTTTATAATTGGGGTTCTTACAAGATTTCTGCAGGTACAAAAACAACAACAACAACTTTGAAAACCACAGGAGGAGAAGACTTTTGACAACCTTTCCAGACCCAAAATTCTAGTGCTGAATTAGCAGGGTTCTAACAGGAAACACATGGCTCACTCGAATGGGCTTATTAAGGAGAGTTTAATGAAAGGACTATTTACAAAGGTGTGAGCAGAATTAACAGAACCAAACGAGGGGTGGTGAAGGATCTGGGGCTGGTAACTGTGGGAAGCCTTCACCATCCTTAGACTTGAAGGTGCATAAGCAAGGAGAGAGCAGAGCTGTAGCTGCAGCTCCAGAAGTTGGCAGACTGGTTGTGGCCTTTGTACAGGAATGCAGCAGGAGTGAGCCAAGAAAGAAATACGCTGTCCTCTCTCTCTTGCCCTTGAATCTCTTGAGGGTGCCTCCTACCTTCATTTCCTAGTGTTGCTGTACCAAAGTATCACAAACTGGGTGATTTAAAACAAAAAGGGTGCGCCCTAAACCAGTTTGGCTTCATCTTAACTAATCACATATTCAAAGACACTATTTCCAAATCAGATCACTTTCATGGGACCAGGGGTTAAGACTTAAACATATCTTTTGGGGGAACACAATTCAATCATAACACCTCTCATTGACCAAACCCAACAGAAGCCAGGCTCCCAGGCTCAGAGAGAATGTGGGTGGAGAGTGGATTTTCAAGAGTGATGGGGAACCACCCAGCCTTGAATGGGGGGCTGCAGACCACGGCAAGGAGACAGGAGGTAGAAAGCCCTTCTTCTCCTCCACCCTCTGTCAATCGCCAATCTTCAGCCAAGCACATCATGTCTTTAGCTGCCTTTTTAATCTTTAATCAAATTTGAGTTTGGTGATTACTTCAAGTCTCTCCTTGAACCATGAAAAATGGTACCATGTACACCTGAATAGGGAAATGCTGGTTAGTAGAATTTAAAGGGAAACAGTAAAGGATATTGACTAAGAACATGGAGTTTGAGATCCTACATAACTGGTTTTAATATTGGCTCTGGGAGACTTTGGGTAAGTTACTTCACCTTTCAGAGCCTCAGTTTCTCAGCTGGACTAAACTATATTACCTACCTACCTTGTAGCATTGGGTTAATGACAAAATAAGTTTAAACTTAGAACAGTGTGAAGCATGTGGTTAGTAATCAATTGACAGCAGTCATTATTTCCTATAAAGAATGATTAAAGTTCTCATGCTCCATTGATCTTTGCATGCTTGTCTCCTCTCTAACCCTTTGTTGTCCGGTTTCCTGGTCAAAATCCAGCAATTTGGAGGTAGTTCTCTGGGGTTAGCAACAGAAGACATTTAATGGTGTGACACATAACCCATGAGCTGACTAGGGTCCCTCAAACCTCAATGTCTGCCGTTGTGAAAGTCAGCTCACCCATCTGGGACAGCCATTCTCAATAATCACAATAGATGTTGGCATCTTCAGGGCATGGCAAAGTGTCCTGCAGCGCCAGCTGAGCTCAGCAGGTCCCTGCTTTCTCTCTTTAGGCATGTAAGTTTCAGCCAGGGCTGGCTGGCCCCAGCTGTGCACCTTGGCACATAAAATTCCGGCTCCTGTCAAAGCCAAAGCAGAGAGAGTGCTGAGTACTGGTGACCCAAGGCAATAGCTTCCTCATCATCATTCTACCAAATGCCACTCCCCTGGGGCCTGGGGAGACAAATAACCAGTTCAAATCTCAGCAGCTGGCCTTGGCCGTAAGTCTGCACAATTTACCTCTGCTCTCACTGGCACTGAGAATGAGGTCATTGGAAGAGGGAGACAATGGAGAAGACCCCTGGAAGGGCAGCAGTAAAACATGCTATTAGGAGGCAGGAGAGAATCCTTAAGTCATGGAGTCCTTTGCAGCTGTCTTTGAGAGGTAAATAACTGCAAAAAGTCCTTGCCTTGAAGAAAAAGTATGTGCTTTTATGCACACCAAAGGCCATCTCTAGACTCTTTTCTCATTGGCTTTTTATTGAATTGATTTCCTTAAAGCTTAGAAGTACGGTGTGATAAAATGAGCAAGAAGTGGGATGGTAAGCAGGCAGGCCTTCAATAGGCTGAGTAATTTAGTTTTTTCCTCTTCACTCCCTCTGTGCTACCTTTCTAGACTTTTCCTAGTTCCCTCATCTACCAAATTCTATTCTGCTTTAAGACCTGAGACTTACATCCTTTGAGTTCTTCCTCTGGAAAGTTCTTCTTTGTCACTCATTCCTTGGCTAATTCTTATACAGTCTTCAAATCACAATTTATATGTCATTTTGTCAGAGTCCTCCTCATTCTTGTTCTTTGCTCTTTTCTCCTACCAGATGGCTGGAATGCAGGTAAGATCACTGGAGTTTGAGCAGCCATTTTGGACCATGAAGTAGAAGCTGAAAAGGTGTATGGCAGAACTGCAAGAGAGGAGGAGCCAGATCCCTGAAGTTTTCATAAATCTGTCTACCTGTTCTGGATTTCTCACTTCTGGATTTCTTTCTTTCTTTTTTTTTTTTCAGATTGAGAGAAAAATCCACATAACAAAATTGACTATTAGCCATCAGCCATTTTAAAGTGTATGGTTCAGTGGTATTTAGGACATTCACTATGTTGTGCAACCATCACCTCTGTCTAGTTCTAAGACATTTTCATCTCTCCAAAAGGAAACTCCATACTCATTCAGCAGTCACTCTTCATTCCTTCCTGCCCCCAGCCCCTGACAAGTACTAGTCTGTTTTTTGTCTCTATGAATTTGCTTATTCTGACATTTCATATAAATGGTGTCATATAATTTGTGACCATGTGACTGCTTTCACTTAGTCAATGTTTCTGATGCTCATCCAGGTTGTAGCATATATCAGTACTTCAGTCTTTTTGATGGCTGAATAATATTCCATTGTATGGATATGCCACATTTTGTTTATCCATTCATCAGTTGATGGACATTTGGATTGCTTCTACTTTTTGGCTATTGTGAATAGTGCTGCTATGACCATTCATATACATGTATCTCTGGATCTCTTTTACACAAGACAGAAATACATTTCTATCTGTTTAACCCCTTATTATTTGGGTTTTCTGTCACTCTCAGCTAATCATAATTTTAGCTAGGATGTAGCACTTGCTATTTTAAAAACTGTATTTGCTCCTTTTCTATCCTGTCTGAAAGTAGAGGGTATTAAGAAGCAGACAGATCTGTGTTATCATTTTCTCTCTACAGCTCCCTTCCTGTGTGGCTTTGGTCCTCAGCACTCTTGTCTATAAAATACGGGTAACCAGGCCCTCGAAGGTGGTAGTCCAAGCCAGATAATCTCTCAAAGTCTCTTGGATTTGATTCTTCGAAGTATATTTTGAAAGGGTTAGGGGTTATAGGAAACAGTGTGAAACCCTATTCAAATGTCATGCTACTTTCTTTGGAAAACTTTCCCTAAGTCATCCCTTTCTTTTGTCCTTGAGCTGAAGGTTTTGCTTTCTCTCTGTTCCCCATAGCGCCTTTAATACTGAGCTTTTCACAGTCCATCTTGAATTCATTGTGTACATACCTGTTTTTCTAATAGAGTATATGATCCTTGAAGACCAGACCTTTAAATGAAGCTGCTTTCTCAAACAGAGCAAGCACATAAGAGCCAACCACAGCAACAGCACACCTTCTCACCCAACTTCTTATTCTAGGTTTTGGTATCTCTTCTAGTTCTCCTTGATGAAGATATTATTATTTCAGTTTCCAATCTTCACCCTATTACTTGAGCTACAGCTATGGCTTAGAGCTATACCACGCAAAAGCCTTGGATCAATGGAACTCTCAATGGCTGGTCCAATTCCTGCTTTACTCCCCACCCCTGTGGGAAAAGAGTTCAGTATGGCTCTCAATCATAGGTGATCAGAAAATATTTATTAAATGAATTCTAAAAGAAGGAAGGAAAGAAAGAAAGAGAGAGAGGGGGAAGAAGGGAGGAAGAGAGAAAGAAGAAAAGAAAGACAGGGCTCAGTCAACCAAAGTTTCTTACTAAGGGATAAGATCTAAAGGCAAAGGCCAAACATAGTACTGGTGGGAATCTGGGGTGAAGATGGAAAGGAAAAAAAAAATTACTGAATTTCTTTAGTATAAGTCTAAATATATGTTTCTCTATATATTCCCCCTGAACTAATCATCTTCCCTCAAATAAGAACTATTCAGTTCTTGATACATACAAAGAGTACATTAAATGAGTTAAACTTGAAGACTTTTTAAAGGTAATAATAACTAACGTGTATATTATGCAAGTGCTATGCCAAGTCCTTTACATGGATCATCTCATTTATGTCTCACAACAACCCTATGTGTAGATACTATAATTATCTTTATTTTATACGTGAAAACACTGAATTCTCTTAGGCCAAGTAACTTGTTCAAAGTCTCACAGCTAATAAGTAAAGGAGGCAGGGATTCAGGTCATCTTATTTCAGTCTATATATACAACCACTCAGCTATACTCTAAGATGAAATGCCCATTTGTGCAAATATTTCCATGCACCCATCTGCTCCACATTTATAAAACTTGGAATGTGTATTGAATATCTCTCCCAGGCCACTTGCTTGGGATAAAGAGATAACTAAGATGGGGTTCAATGCAGGGTATAGTAATATGAAGAAATTTCCAGCTTTATTATTTCCAGCATGCCTCAGTAGTCCCTAATTCTCAGCCTTGATTACAAGATAACTTTTAATGTTGGGATGCTTCTGAGACTCCCCATCTCTAATAATCAAGGAGCACTTCCCAAGTGTGGAAGGCTATATAATGGGCCCCAATGATATCAGGTCTAACCTCTGGACCCTGTAAATGTTTCCTTATGGGCAAAGACTTTGTAGATGTGCTTGTGTGAAAGAACTCAAGAGAGGGAAATTGACCTGGATTATCTAGGTGGGCCTTAAATGCAATTGCAAGTATCCTTTGAAGAGGGAATCAGAGGGAGATTAGGTCACACACAGAAGAGGAAGAGGCAATCTGACTACAAAAACAGAGAGTAGAGTGTTGCAGCCACAAGCCCAGGAATGCCGGCAGCCACCAGAAACTGTAGAGTCTGCCCTTGAGCCCCTAGAGGGAACACAGTTCTGCGGATGCCTTGATTTCACACCAGTGAAACTGACCTCAGATTTCTGGCCTCCAGATCTGTGAGAGAATATATTTCTGTTGTTTTAAGCCACCCAGTTTGTGGAAATGTTAACACATGGGAGGCAGTCATGGGAAATGAATACACCAAGGTAAAATAGTTTGTTGCTTTTATGGCTCCTGAGATCATCCACACCCAGGACAAGTATAAAATGCACAAAGTAGGAAACTGAGTCTCATAAAAATAAATTGACTTGCCCAGGGTTACTCAGCTAATAGGTCATGAAACTAAGATTAAAACATTAGACCTGTCTGACACCAAAGCTGATGCATTTTGAACTTTTTGTGTCACTTTATAGTTTACAATCACTTTGATATAATTGCCTCTTTTGATTTTCATGGGAACCCAGGGCAGATTAAATTTTTTTTTTTAACAGAATGGGAAACTAAATTTCAGAAAAGTAAACAGACATGTCTCAGGTCATGACAGATAGCAGGTAAGGTAGTGGGATGGGAGCACAGTCTGGGTCTTCCAATTCCCTGCTCCTGTACCTACAATACCTGGCCCATTCTCCCTAGCCTGTGATGGGTCCAGATGTTGGATGAGGAGGCCCTGTCATTAGCTTCCTGATAGCCTGGCTGCAGGTCCCCCTAATTTATCAGTTTGACCTTTGGTTTTCCATGGCATGCTCCTTTGAGGAGGAAGCTGCCCAGAGGCTGCTAAGGCCCTGGCTCCCTAAGACTTTATTGTCCTTATTTAGAATTACTTTCATGTAAATCAGCCCTACTCTTGCAAAAACATGTTTATTCTGGTTTCCTCTCCTCCTGGCTGCCAGACCAGTATGAGCCCAGAGTGCAGCAGCTCCTGCTCTCAGGCCTGAGCCAGGCAGGCCAAGGTAAGGAGAAAAACATGAAGTTCCAGAAATAGGACACAGGAAGAAATGGTTGCCCTTTCCACATTGTGTGCCAGATGGGATGGATACCCTCTCTTTGGGGCATTGTTCTGGCTCCTCCAGAGAATGTAGCCTGCATAACACACCCCTGCTGAGACTGACTCCAACTTAAAGAGCACAAAGAACTCATGACTAGTGCTTTACTTTCTTAAAATCCAAACAATTTTAACATAATAATAATGATAATGGTTACTGAATAATAGCAACTTCCTTTTATTAAATACTTATTATAAACCAAGCATTGTTCAAGTCCTTATGCAGTTTATTTAATTCTCAGAGGAGCCCTATTAGACAGGTACTGTTATTAACCCTGTTTTGAGGTTGAGGCAACTGAGACTTAGAGAAGTTTTATGACATTCTGAAGGTCATCAGCTAGTATTCACTGGAACTTAGATTAGAAGCCAGGTCTATCTAGGTCTAGAGTTTGTTTTCTGAAACAACACTTTCCTTCAGGGATTACCTGGTGTCACCCCCCCCCCCCCCCATTAGAAGAGTGAAACTTGAGATTTGGAGAGAGGGAATGACTTGCCCAAGGTCACCCAACCAGTTAAGAACAGAGCCAGGTCTCCAGGATCCCAGGATAGGGTTCTTTCTAATAGGTTACCCTAATGTGATCTGTGATTAAAAATGGAAGAAAAGAAAAAGCAGTTTGTCCACTTGCTGTAATTTGAGAAGCTTGCTCTCCCCTCTCCTCATCCCCTCAAATTCCATTTTAGAAATGCTCTTTCTCTTTCAAATCATTTCTTCCTCAGGCATGTCTGGTTATAACTTGGCAGAGAGAGGAGAGAGAAAACCTTGAAGTGTCAGGGGAGCGGTTCTGCCAAGTTTCTTGTGATCATTTTAAATGAAGAGCATTTTACATTTTATGAAACATATCCACTGACAGTCATCTTGTGGAATCTTCCTACTCTCCTGGGACTTATCCTTCTCTGACGGGTATGTAATATGAACATCAGAGAGACAAGAAGTCATTTGTCCCAGACAAACAGCTTTTAGGAGTGTATTGCTGGTCCTTGAACCTAGGTCTTCTCACTGCCTGGTTACGGTGCACAACACAGGTTTCTCCCAGGACACACAAACCTTAGCTGGCCACCATTTTGCTCTTCACCTTTTGGAAATGGAAATTCTGGTCTTATTCTGTAGAGGAAAGGGAGGAGAGATGGAAGACTCTCAAGTTAATTTTCTTGGTAGTAAGGGAGGGGTGATAGTTTCGGAGGAAAGCAAAACCCACAAAAGAATCAACAAAGAAATATTTTTCATCTCAAGTCACTCTCTCATGGGATCTAGAGCATATCCTCCCAATCTTTCTAAAACCTGTGCCATGCACAGATGAGTGTAGTCTTTTTTTCCCAGTGACTGGCCCAGCATTGAATTCAGAGGCAGATGTTAACATCTGTGTAGAGAGCAGAATCAGAAACTAAAAGCAGTAGGCGCATGGGTAGATGGGAGGCGGGGCAGGTCTGCTCTTTCCCTGTCCAGTGGGTGGGGGAGAAGCGCTTCCTCGGGACCTGCCAGCATCTGTCCCTTGGACAGCTCGTTCACTTTCCATCCGCCCATGATGTTTGTCCCATTTTTGCTTTAAGTATCTACAGTTTATGATGCCCTTCCAGAGGCATCACAATTTCTGACAAGTTTTGTGGTTGGCCTTACAAAAGGTGATTATGACATCAGTTTAATAAATGTGAAAAGGGCTATATACCTGAGTTTCTGGAATCCCTCTAATTTTTCTTTATCTCTCTACCTAATGGCAAGCAGTACCACTGGTATACTATCCCTGGAATATGAAGGGATGACATGGTCATTTTGCAAATGCAAGCCTTGATTTTCTCATCTATATGACAGGCATGATCATTTTTGCCTCTTGTATTCCATGAGTTATTGAAGATTTTAAAAACATGGAAAGTTTGAAAACATAAACATATTATTAGACAAAATACTAGATTATTGGGCAGTCTATGATATTTAAAGAAACCTCTCCCTTCCCTCCCCCACCAAAAAAAAAAAAAAAAGAATCTTAAGTCATTTTTAATTCAGCAATTTGTTGCTGCCCAGGATCTCCTGACTTGCTTTTTAGAGTAGATTACGCAGGATGAATGTGTGGGCAGTGAGAATAAGTGCGATTGATAGGAAAGTGATGCCCTGATTGACACAAAGCTAATTTTCAAGCCTCAGAGCAGTCATTTGTTGTCTATATCATCTTATGCAAACCACTCATTCTCTCTAAGACTCAGTTTCCCAATCTGTAACCTGGGACTAGAAGGCCTATTTCATAGGGTTTTGTGAAATTTAATAAGAAATTTAAAAGACTTGGTACCTGGTTTGTTTCAGGCACTTGACATAAATTGTTTCAGAACTTGTAGTGTCCCAGTAATCTGTGCTTTGCTCTCCCTTTCTTACAGTTAATGGAATTGGTGATCAGAAAAATTAAACAGTTTGCCTAAAAGCAAAAAACAAATAACTAGAAGAGCTGACATTCTAACACAGAACTATTCATTCTAAAATCTGGGAACTTTCCACTGCCTCAGGTTGCCTTTCAGTGTGTAAGTGGAAATACTTTAAAAACAATAAAGCAATGTGGAGAGCCATTTGTTTCTTTCATAGACACTTTTTGAGGACTCTGGGGATATAGTACAGTGACTGGAGCCATGGTATCCAGCATTTTCCTCCTGGTTTCTTCATCTATATAATAAGAAAGGAATTTCTTAAATCATCTTCAAAGTCCCATTTTTGCTCAGTTTTTATTTTTTAGAAGTATTTGTTTGCATGAATTTCCTAGAGTTGCTATAACAAAGTACCACAATTTTGGTGGCTTCGAACTAGAAATTTATCCTCTCACAGTTCTGGAGACCGGATGTCTGAAATTAAGACATTAGCAGGACCGGGCTTTCTTGATGGTTCCAGATGAAGACTCCTCCTTTGCCTTTTTCTGTTTTCTGGTAGTAGCTGGCAATCCTTGGCATTCCATGACTTGTAGCTGTGTAACTCCAGCCTCTGCTTCCATCTTCACGTGGCCTTCTCCCCTATGTGTCTCTGTTTCCCTTTTATAAGGACACAAATCATACTGTATTAAGGGCCTATCCTACTTCACTATGACCTCATCTGAATTATTTCAGCTGTGATGACCCTATTTCCAAATCAGGCCACATTCTAAGTTACTGGGGGTTAGAATTTCAACATATGTTCCCTATTCAACCAATAGCAATACTTAAAGTATTTTTTTAAAAATAATGGGTCAGAGTGAAAAAGAGGATATGAGAACTGATATTCATTGAATGCCTATGATAAATAATGTACTGTGTGGTTTATGGTCTCCAAAGATGACCGCCCCCAATTCCTTTCCTCTATGTACTCATGTACTGCTCCTCACATCAAGGAGTGAAGTTCACTTGAATCTTCCCCTGGAATCAGTGGCTTGCTTAACCTATAAAACATAGCAGAAATTATGATCTGGAGCTGCTAGGGCAAGGTCATAAGGAACACTGGAGCTTACTCCTGGGTCTTTTGCAATGCTGACTTTTTTTGTGGATATTCTCTTTTGGAACCCAATTGCCATGCTATGAGAAAGAAGCTCTGCTACATGGAAAGATCATGTTTAGTTGCCTCTGTCAACAGGTCCAGCTGCTGTCACCTGCCAGCTGTAGTGCACTATCTTGGTCATCCAGCCCATTTGAGCCTTCAGATGACTTTAGGTTGTCAACCAACCTCTTTCTGCAACTATATTAGAGATCTTAAGAAAGAGCTGCCTGGCTGAGCTTAGCCAACCCACAGAGCTGTGAGAGAGAATGATTCAATATCTTTTAAGTCACTAAATTTTGGAATGTCAGCAATAGACGACTGAAATGCACATCACATATATTTTCTCAATTGACACAATAAAACTTGTATTTTTAGCATCATTTTTTGGAAAGGAAACCTAAAGCTCAGACTTTAATTGGTCACATAGTAGGTGGCAAAGCTATATTCAGAAACTGAATCTATTTGACTCCAAATCCTGTATTTTTAGCCAACAAAATATACTGCACTCCAAAGGATCCTTTGTTTTTCATTTAATAGCTTATTAGTAAAGCCATTAAGTTCAAATTAGACATCTAAACCCATATACACACATACACTATATATACATATTTATATATATAATAAGATTTTGACAAAATTATAAAATAATAACTCTAACTTCCCTTTACCAAATATTAATTTTCTACCAGATATTTAATAGTAACTGTTGCTTTCCTCATATCTCAATGCTATTTTGGCCAAATTGCTGGGCCAAGCCTGTGTGAAATAGCTACACGCCAATCAAAGGGCAGAATCTCATCATCTCTCTCCAGTTTCATCATCCCTGTCCCTGATATTGCAGAAACATTTCAGCCACCTGCCACCCCCATTGCACCTGAGCCTGGAACCCTGAGAACTTGGCCATTTATTTGAAGCTCATTCAATAAATGAATGTTGATTCTGGGAGGCACTGGGGACTCAGAGACTGGCACTTAGGCTGTGCTCTCAAGAAGCTTGAAGTCTGATGGGGCAGACATAACATAAGTTAAAAAACTCAAAGTCAGGATGGAGGATGGGGGCACTACACGAGGTGCTTGTGAACCAGCTCCTGACAATTTCACAAGCCACATTCCTCAGCACTCCTGTTCACTTATTTTCCACCTATACCCAAGTATTTGAAAGTCCCTGTACAAGCCGTCCTGTTTCCTACCTGTGCTAGTTTTTTGTCTGCCATTCTTCCCTTGCAAGCCTCTAAGTGGTTTTATTACCTCTATCACCAAGTTAACCAAATTGCCCTGTAATTGTCTGACTACTTTGGGTATCTCTCCCTTTTGACTGAGTTTCTTAAAAGCAGAGAATATCTGTGTTTCCCCACTTAAAAAAAAAAAGAAAAATAGTAGATCAAATTTATAACGTTTAATAACCATCAATAAAAACAATAAAGCTAGGTTAATGGGTACAAATATTTTAAATCAGGGGTCACTCTCAGCATTCAATTTACTTCTGTGCTTTACTTTGGTTGTTCAGTTTGAAAAACCTGACTATCCCAGATGAGCAGTTGCAACACAGTTTTTTTTTTTTTTTTTTTTTTTTTTAAAGAGAGAGGGAGGAAGGGAAGGAAAGACAGAGAGAAGGAAGGAAGGATGGAAGGAAGGGAAACATCTTTAAACATTTTCTTGTTTTATTATATTTTGTTTGTTTGTTTGTTTTTTACATGGGCTGGGGCCGGGAATCGAACCGGGGTCCTCCGGCATGGCAGGCAAGCACTCTTGCCCGCTGAGCCACCGCGGCCCGCCCAACACATAGTTTTAAAAGAGCGCGCCTTACAATCTCAGGGTGGTGGAGGTAACAGAGTGGGCAGGCAACTTCTCATTTAGAAAGCTGCACAAAGACAATGTAGTCTGACAACAGTTTAAGATGCTGGATAACAATCATGCAATCAAAGAAGTAAACAAGGTAAGGTCATGTTTCCTGCTGAGGAGGATATCAAGAGGGCAGTGCTTTAGTTAGTAGCTGGGGCGCAAAGAGGAAAGGGGGGGAACTTTAGGCAGGAACTTTAGGGAACACAGTATTTGAGGAGTTAACTGAAGAGTGAGAGGGCTCCAAGCAGCAAAGGACTGAAGGAAGAGAGTTTTGGAAAGGCAACAGTAAATAAAAAGGGCCCAGAGTGGGAAAAAGCCTAGGATTCACCGTATATTTTCCTTTTAGGAAACCAAGCCAGGACGTTCGGATAAACCTAGACATTTCTCAGTAACTCCTTATAGGTGGCAAACTGGCAAACCTCTTTTCTCAAACAATGCGTCGTCCCAGCAACCTTCGGGAGGTTCTGTGCCTGCTTTACAGCCAGGAGTGTAACGGGAGTGGGAAGGTCCCACACAGCTGGTTATTGGCAGGACCATAATGAGATCCCAGCAGCATTCTGACTCCAAGGCCAGGGTTCGAACCACAACATCTTACCACCCCATGGGGGGAGGTAGAATTGGTTCCTAAAACCAAATTTATTCCATAAGAAACCAGGGACCTGGGGCCACCACAGGATTTATGACCTAGTAACTGAGGACAGAAATAATTGGTTGCATTAGTGCCTGGCAACCCCAGTCTGGGCTTGGCTCTGGAGGGGCAGCACAGATTGAAATAGCTAACGCAAGTTTACTTTTCTCAGCCCAGGTGCTCTAGTGTGGCCAGCACAGCCCTAATGAGCTCTACATATTCAGGACACAAATAATTGATGGCCCAATTTAAAGTGTGCAGAGGTCACGTTTATTTCCAAGCTCTGAAGGAAAAACACCAGCTGAGGAAGAATGAAGAACTGCTTGTTCTAAGTTATTCTCCTTCTGTGGCCATTTGATCCCCAGGAAGACTATGTCTACTCCATCAGGTGCCTGGAGAACGGAGGCAATTACCCAGAGAAGTCAAGCAAAAAGGAAAGAAAAAAAAAAAAGAAGAAAGTCATGCACCAGGGTAAAGGTTCCAAGCTCCAAGCTGGAGTGGAAACTGCTTTCAACATCCCTGAATCTCACAGAAGCGTAAGACCCAGACTTTGGGGTTAAACAAACCTGGATTTGAAAGCAAGTTCCATTTTCTATTAGATATGCTACCTAGGCAAGATTTAACCTCTCTGTATCTCCATTTACTCCTTTATTAAAAGGCAATTAAGAGCACAGACTTTGGTTCAATCAGGTTTGGATTTCAATCCCAGCTCTGCTAATGACTTTGTCAAAAAAGGCAAGTTACTCAATGTCCAGTTTTTTCATCTCTAAAGAGGAAGTGATTACATAGTTACTTTGGTAGATTGCTGTGGTGACCAGGTGAGATAAAGCATATAAAGTACATATGCACAGAGCTTGGATTGCTAACTTGTTACATGCCACTGTTTAAACACTAGGACAGTGGTTCTCAAAGTGTGGCCCCTGGATGAGCAGCACCAGCCACACCTGGGCACTTGTTAGAAATGCAAATTCTCAGACTCCATTGAATCAGAAACTCTAGGGGCATAGTTAAGCACTCTAGGATTTAACAATCCCTACAGGAGATTCTGGTACACATTTAAGTTCGGGAAACTCCATTTGAGGTGGAAATGTAGAATGCACCTGAGACATTTCGGTTCGTCTACAGTTGTTCGTACGAACCTACTCAGTGCAAAGATACTTTAAGGAAGAAAACAATTCCTCACGAGAATAATGTTCCTCCTTTGCTGCTGACCATCCTGTAAGCACTATTTTTTCTTGGACATGCCATGCTTCCCACTGTGTGGGGGGGATGAGTATGCATATGTACTTGACAAAACAATCCACAAGATAAAGCAATTTTGGAGACAAGAAAAAAAGACTTGAATGAATCTGTCACAACTAGTTGGAGTTATGTGATTATCTGGGGCAGTTGCTGACTTTGGGAAGGACTTGGCCTCTGGAGTCACCCGCCTTCGTGGGTGTTGCTCTCCATGTTGAACGTCTTTGATAGGAGCCGAATGTTTCAGTGCAGATTCTAGAAGACTTGAAAATGGGTCTGTTTTTAAACACACTACATATTGAACTTTCTCCACATGGGAGGCAGGCCAAATTGTGGTTTTTAAAGCTTTGAAAGGCTCGCTGGCCCTTCTAAAACCATATGGTTTTAGAAGCCTTTACAAAAGTCTTGTGGGCTTACTTTTAGAGCAAACCTTAACCTCGTTAAGCTTCTTAAAGGAGCCACAGAGGGCCCAATCACTTGAGCTGCTTTGGAGACCCAGGCAGTTTGCTCCCAGAGATTTTCAAGCGCAGCCTTTTCTTGTGCTTGACCAGGGTGCTAGCTAAGCCTGAGACAGACTGCCCCCGGAGAAGGAGTGTCCTAATTCTCTTAAAGACCTGGGCCATATTTGGCTCACCTTAGGAGGCAGAGTATTGGTCACCAGTGAGTAAAGAGCCTAGAATCACAGTATCATGGAATCTCAAAGAATCTACTGAAGAAACGGAACCTTAAAAATCATCCAGTCAACCCTGGTCTGATGCAGAATCGACCCTTCAACACCATTATGAAGAGGGTGTTTTGGCTGTGTTTGTATACCTCTAGCGATGTGAAGATCATTGTCTGACCATTCAGACATTTGACACTTTTTTATTGAACACATACTATGTTCTAGGACATACAATTTTGCACATTAACATGTGGTTTCAATAAGGACTGAAAATTTGTGGGAGAATCAGATATGGATCAAATAATCATACCTATCTGCAACTGCAAATTTAAAAGTGTCATTATAAAAAGCCAAGAACTTATAAACGCATATAACAGGACCTGATGTGGTCTGAGAGACCAGGGAAGGTTTGATGAAGAGGTGTCCTTTGAACCAGGATCTGAAGGATGAGTGAATGCTAACAAGGCAAGGTGAGGTCGGGAAGCACATAAAGGCCGAGAAGATATCTCTGCAGAAGCCTTCAGGCAGGAGTAAATGTGGCATTTTAATGGAAATAAAAGCAGGTAGGCATGGAAGATAAAGTGGGGGAAAATCTAGTTTGAGATGAAGAGCATTTAGAGTGTGGACCATGTGTGGCCTTACCTGCCAAGTCGAGGATTTTGTATTTAACCTGAGAGGTTCTGGAAGCCTCTGACTCATTGTAAGCAGAAGGTAGGCAACCCATACCAGAGCTGAAAATTCTTTCTCATGTTGCAGTGCGGTGGTCTTAAAATGAGTCTGTAAATTCTTTGAGATTCCTTCCTTTAAAAGGTGAAGCCTAATTTCCCTCCCCTTGAATGAGGGTCAGACCTGGTGACTCACTTCTAAAGAATAGAATGTGATGAGATGGATGCTGTGTGACTTCTAAGGGTAGGTCATGAAAGGGATGGCTTCTATATAACATTCTCTCTTGGATCCTTTGCTCTAGGAGAAGTCAGCCGCCATGCTGTGTGGACACTGAAGCAACCTGTGGAGAGGAACAGGGGCCTCCTGCCTATAATCAGCACCAACTTGCCAGCCCTGTGAGTGAACTACCTTGGAAGCGATCCTTTCCCCCCATTCAAGCCTTGAGATGATTGCAACTGCGGCTGATATTTTGACTGCAACTTAATGAGAAACCCTGAACTAGAACCACTCTGCTAAGTCCCTCTTGATTTCCTGGTCCACCAAGACTGTAAGCAATAATAAATGCTTATTGTTATTTCAAATTACTGACTTTGGAATAATTTGTTAAGTAGCATAGATAACTAATAGAATAATGCATACTCAAGTTATGGAGGGGGAAAGCAAGGACTTTGGGGAGAGAGAGACAAATTTTAAATCTGACACATCCATTCACTAACTATTGGACTTGCGGGCATGTTACTTTACCTCCTGGAGCTCTAGTTTTCCATCTGTAACATAAGATGGCAATTATAGTACCCAACATATAATACTGTGTAGTAAACTTTAGTCTCTTTGCCTTCTCTTACTTCTAATTGAAATGAGAAATGCCATTCTCAAAGCCAAGGAAAATAAAGAAAGTTTCTGTTGTTACCATGTACTCCAGAGAGGGGTATCTTGATGCCACTGGACCCAGAGGGCTAGAAAATTGCCTGAGCTGCCTTAGACCATGTTTCATGATAAGCACTATAGATTTTTAAGCCTATTTCTTACTTGAAATTGATAAGTTTTATTAGTCCATCTCCTGTTAGGTGAATAGAATTTCCTTTTATTTATTTGAAATTTACCTATTCATAGTTTCATGTCTTATTTTCTTTATTTTCAAAGCAATGAGGAAATAGATTTAAGATCAATATTCTTTGGGAACAGATTAATTATTTTTCAGTATGGACCATATACATTGTGAAAAAAATTTCAATTAATTCTCAAAACACCTCCCTGGAATGTCTCTTGTTTGACCGAATTTACAGATGATGAAATGGGTAAAAAACCAAGAATATTACTTTGTCATCTAGTATTATGTGACATTGGCAAGTGATTAAACCTTTCTTACATCTTTAACTGGTGGCAAGAACACAACATACAGAATAAGAGCAATGTGAGGATTAAAAAAGTAAATATATATAGAACAGAACAATGCCTGGTGTATTTTGGCATATTTCTGATTTGCTTCTATCATTGCTTTTCTTAGTTTTTTAAATCAATTTTTCAAAAAATTCAGGGTTCAATTTCTCTTTAAGCCATTTTGTCCCATTCATGGTATCTTTTCCCCCGTAATAACATTCCTTCCCATTGTATAGCACTTTTCATGTCCATTTGATCCTCTCTACAATCCTGTGATTCAGCATCATTATCTTGATTTTACAGCTGAACAAACTGAGGCTCAGAACAGTGAATGTGAATTGCTTACATTTCCTTTGGTTGCAAGCAACAGAAACCAACTGAAGTTAGCCTAATCTAATAGGAAATTCATCATAAGTCATCAGAGATAACTCACAAGCCAATCATAAGAGCGAGCCATAGGGAGGGGTTCCAGGAATGACAAGAACTGGAAAGAGGAAAACTGCAGGGAACCTCAGTAATACGGCCTCTACTTTTCTCCTCTCTTCTTCTTTCTGCTTGGCCGATGGAATGCTTCTGTCTTGTTTCTCTACAGACCAGCTTTATTGGCTATTCTGTCCGAGTGATTGGAGGAGGGGAAGCCTTCCACAGCAAGCAGGTTCACATTTTATCCTGCTAACCATTGGAGAGACTGACCTTCTGCCTTGCTCTGTTTGGAGTTCGCATTACCACAGATGGAATGCTGATTGGATCAGCTTGGGTCAGGGGTCTTTCCCTGATCCACTCTAACATGACCAAGGCCACAGTGTACAATCTTTGCTACAAGCATTGTAGGAAGGTCATTGGTAAGTAAAAGATACCCCAGAAGGAGCCAAGACATGATTTTCCTAAGTCATTTCCCATATTTGATTGTCTGAGGCTGTATTCTCTTCCAGATCTTCTTACACCAAGGCCAGCACTTTTCCAGGGGACTTCACCTTTCTCTCTTCAGAAGACTAGTACCTCCTAGGGTTCGGGTTGGTAAAGATCAAGGAATTCTTCCAAATGTGGCCTTTCTTCAGATGGAGCTGGCCTCACACCCACACAGGCAGCATGGTAAGTTTTATTATTTTTTCATTCCTCTTCCTACTAAGAGAATTCTACATCCCCAACCTTTGCCCTGCAACTTGCCATGTTACTCTGGAGGAAGGTGTCCTCCCCCATACTACTGACATCAGGCTTGGCTGATGATTTATGTTAGCCAAAGGAACATGAGTGGGAGTGATTTAGCAATGCCCAAGCAGAAACATGAAGAGATATGTGAGTTTCAGTCTTGCCATTTTCCCTCTGCTATTGAATGGAATGTTCCAAATAGGGGTTGCTCCTTCAGCCTGGATCTTGGGATGACGAAGGGGCAAAGCCACAGCTGCTCTGCAACTCTGTCCATTGGCAACATGAGCAAGAAATGAACCTTTGGGAAATGACTCATTTGAGATCTTCTCCTGAGAGGAGACTCTTTACAGGATATGGGGTGGTGGAGGATGAGGGCAGTCACTGGGTGAGTTATAACTTTCTTTTTTATGCAGCTAGGTAGATGATTATGCCTTTCACTGAAAGTAATAACTCTGAGGGTGGTTATTTGAAGGGAATGGCAATGAGTACAGTTTTGAAATGCTGAGTTGAGGTACATAAGGGAAGAGTTCAGGAAATAGTGGGATATGCTGCTCTGAAAGAGATCTGGACAGGATTGGCATTCATCCACACACAGAGAGTAATCAAAGTCTTGAGAGTACACGAAATCCCAAGAAGAATAGGAGCAGAAGAGAGGAAAGGGAATAAATGCTAAGGCACATTAACATTGGAGACAATGTGAAGGGTGAGTGGGGGAAATGAGAGGTACAAATGCTACAAGGGAAAGCAAACTATCATTTTTTAATTTTAGACATAACAAATGCACACAAACACTCTTACCATATGATCATTCCATTCTTGGTGTATAATCAATAACTCACAATATCATCACATAGTTTTATATCCATCATTATGATCATTTCTTAGAACATTTCTGAATTGCATCAATTCAGAAAAAGAAATAAAAAGAAAAAAGTAAAAACTCAAAACCATACCCCATACCCCTCCCTCTCATTGACCGCTAGTATTTCCATCTACCCAATATATTTTAGCCTTTGTTTCCCCTATTTTCTTGTACCCCTTACCACTCCCTTTCATTAATCACTAGCATTTCAATCTACTAAATTTATTTTAACATTTGTTACCCCTACTATTTATTTAATTTTAATCCCTATGTTTTACTCATCCATCCATACCATAGATAAAAGGAGCATCAGGTTTTCACAAGGTTTTCACAATCACACAGTCACACTGTAAAAGCTGTATCAGTATATGATCATCTTAAAGAAACACGGCTACTGGAACACAGCTCTACAGTTTCAGGCCCTTCCCTCCAGCCTCTCCAATATACCTTAACTAAACAGGGGATATCTATATAATGCATAAGAATAACCTCCAGGATAACCTCTCAACTCTGTTTGAAATCTCTCAGCCATTGACACTTTATTTTGTCTCATTTCTCTCTTCCCCCTTTTGGTCAAGAAGGTTTTCTCAATCCCTTGATGCTGAGGATTTCTGTCTCATTCTAGGATTTCTGTCCCACATTGCCAGGTTTATACCCGTGGAAGTCATGTCCCATGTAGAGAGGGGGAGGGCAGTGAATTTGTTTGTCATGTTGGCTGAGAGAGAGACAGGCCACATCTGAGCAACAAAAGAGGTTCTCTGGGGGTGACTCTTAGGCCTAATTTTAAGTAGACTTACTCTGTCCTTTGCTGGGATAAGTTTCATATGAACAAACTCCAAGATTGAGGGCTTGGCCTATTGCTTTGGTTGTCACCACTGCTTGCGAGACTATCAGGAATTCTCCACAAGGGGAAGTTAAATTTCCCCCCCTATCTAAATCACTGGTGTCAGAATTCCTCTTGAGGAAGGAAATTTTTGAGACAGGTAGGACAGAAGGTGAAACCCTGAGATGTCATTACTTCTCTGTATGAGCAAATGAGGGGAGTTTTGCTCCTGAGAGTTTCAGGGACAGAAGAAGGGAGAAAGGGCTAAGAGAGGATGCAAGAAGAAATGATACTGAGAGATGGAAAAGGGTAGAGAATACCTGGGGTGAGAGAACCACTGGAAGCTTTCCACTGTTGAGTGGTAAAAGAGCAAATAGTTATAGTGTTTGCTCTAAAGGGGTTAAAGTATTTCTTTGCTCCATTCCTCTTATTCAGCACAATTGGGAACATCCCCTTCACAAAAATGCTCTGTGGAATTGATTTTTGGTGGAAACTGAGGAAGAGATTAGGTTTCACATCTGGGTTGGTGTGGTCTAGACAGCGAATGCAAATATGGGAAGGCAAAGCAAGCTATCCATTGTCCTACAGAGGGGAGCAGCTGTGAGCCCCCTGGGAACTCAGACATCTTGGGAGGTGTTTGGATTTCCATAGATTGTGCACTAGATTTGGGCTTCCATGGAATGTAGCTAGGAGTTCTGAGACAATTCTATCTAGACCAGTGCTACTCAAACTTGAGTGTGTCTAAGAACCAAGGGTCTTTTTGAAATGCACATTTTGATTCGGCCAGTCTGGAAAGGGGCCTGAGATTCTGCATTTCAAACAAGCTCATGGGCAATGGTCATGCTCCTGGTGTGTGGAGCATATTTTGGGTCATAGGGCTCTTGATCTCAAAAGAATGGAACACTCCTAATGGCATCATGGGCCCTTTCTCTCTCTCCCTCTTCCTCTCCCTCTCTCCCTCTCTCTCAACCCCTACCCCCACCACCTCCCCCGCTCACATACACATACATACACTCTCTCTTTTTCTCTGTCTCACTCACTCACTCACACGCACCATTTCCCAGTGTTCCCAAGAAAACAGGCTCCCCAGTCTTCTCAGAGTGAGGCCATGACAGGAAAATTGTCCCTGCTGGCATGTTAGCCCTTCACCTCAGTCCCTCCTTCTGTCCTCATCCAGGCAGTGCAGAGGTCACACCAGGGTAAGCCCAGCAGTCCATCCTGCCCACTTCGACCCAGGGTATTAGAACAACAGTCTGCAGGGGGGAAACCCAAGACTCTCCACAGTTGGCCTCAGAACTCCCTCTTTCAGATGGAGAGAGACAGAGAAAAATTTAAAACTGGTATTTTTCTTTAGCAAGGTTGCCCTGGAGAGCCAAGCATTAATTGAGTGCCTGATTGTGTGAGTGCTGTGTGGTCAACTCCCTTGTTTTCAACAGATGTTGGAGAAGCCAGAGCCAGAGTTCAGAGAAAAATGTTTTTTCTGCATATCCACCCCTACCCCAGAGGCTGTGCTGAAGTTGGCAAACTACATTCAGGTCAAGCTTGGCTCTGGCAACCTCACGGAAACACCAGAATTCACGAATCTGAAGGGGAATGGTGGCTGGAGAGCTTCTACTAGGAGAAGATGAGGAGGTATAATCTTGAAATGAGCTTTTGTTACCAACTCTGAGAATGGATCCCTGCTGCTTTCTAGACAGGTGCTTCTTTTGCTGGGTGGCTACTGCCATGAAGAGGCAGCCCAACTTACTTAGGAGCACTTTAATTGCTAGAAGGACTATCTTTGCTTTGAGCTGAAATCTGCCTTTCTAAAACATCCACACTGAGGTATTTGCAGTTGCTGCTAACCTCCAAAACCACTGTAAGTAGAGCAATATCCCATTTCTGTAACACATTTCACAGTTGACAAAGTACATCATGGTCACTTCCATGGGCCCATCTGCTCTGCAGAGGTATTCGGGGAAGAAAGTGGAATGGGGAGCTAGGGGGTTGGGAGGTTGGGGTGTGGGGGATTTAGAGGGGTAGAAGGGTTTTTCTCCCAGGGTTTCAGATAAGCAAGTGGAAGCCTGGAGGTGCTGCTTGTGTTCACCTTAAAGGTTAATAGCACAGGTTCTGGAACCTGACCTCCAAAGTTCAAAGTCAAGCCTCTCACTAGCTCTATGTATCTTTGGAAAGGTTCCTTAACTCCTCCAAGTCTGGGTTTCCTCATCTGTCAAATAGGGATAATGATACTACAGACTGGAAAGGGCTATTATAAGGACTAAATCAAAGTGCTCACCCTCCAGCTTATAGGAACTTCCCCATAACACAATTGAGGAAGAGGAGGAGAATAAAATGGAGATTAAGTGACATGGCCAAGGCCCTAAAATGGCCACACCAGCTCTAAAATTCAGGTATTTCTGATGCTAAATCCAATGCTCATTCTATTATATTAAATGTCTTACATGCCTCCCCTCTTCTGGCCTCAGAGCTGAAATTCCCCAGTGACCTCCATGTTGTCAGGGCCTGGCTCCACACAATTCTGCACACAATAGGCAGCTGCTGCCTGGTGGGGTCACTGAAGCTTAGAATTCCTGTGTTATCTCATGCCTTGGAGTTAGCCACTGCCCCTTTTCTATGGCCTCTTTTAAAATGCAAACACCCTAGTTGGAATGGGGAGCTAGAAGGGAGCCCACATTGGATTAAAGCCTGTTGTAGCCCAAATCGCTCCACAGATTCCAACTCCCTGCAACCATACAAGGCCTGTACAAAGCCCAATATTAGTCCCTCTTTACTGCAAAGAGAGATGAGCCCAGAAAGGTTAAGCAACTTGCTCAAATCACACAATTAGCACTGGATGGGAAAAGGATTTGAACCAAAGAAATCTGTTTTCAGTGTCTGTGCTCATAACCCTCAGGGGATACTCTCCAGTCTAATGCTGTCTCTGCGCTTATGAGAAGAGAGGAGGATCATAGTTATAGAGGGCCCTCTATTGTACAGGACTTAACACATGTGTACGTGATCTCATCTGAGCCTCCCAACAGCTCCCAACAACTGTGAGATGAGCACCATTGCCCTAAGTTTTACAGATGGTGAACCTCAGAAAGGTCAAGTAACTTGCTGAGAAAGCACAAATAAGTAAGGGGCTCAGTTAGCTCTTTTCTCTGCATTATGCTGCCTCTAAGCTTACAGGCGGTGTCTAACACCCCAGGGGACTTCAATCAGATTCTTCAAGGATGTCACAACAGGCGCTTGGGGTTGGGCAGGCAGTAAGTTCAGCTCCTTCAGAAACAAGCCTCATCCATCAGGGTGGGGAGGCCATTGGGGAGGAAAGGGAGGATGGGAAGTGATGATGGAGGGGATGTCCAAGGAAACAGGACAAGCAGGGATGGGCAAGAGCAAGTGGTGCAGACAGGCTGTCATTGTCAGGAATTCCAGCTGTCCCAGATGGTAAAATCTGGGCCACAGTGGATCCGTGGATTCCAGCCATGTGTGTATCCAGGCAAGCTAGAGAATCAACAGCATATGGTCTGGGAGTAGGGGGGAGTGTCCTACCAGGATCATATGCCGAGGATTCAGAGATGGGATTAGGTCCTGTGGAGAATCACACAGTGCCCTCATCTTGGAATAACTGGAGAGGCAGAATATTATAGTGGTTAAAAGGGAAGAGTTCTGAAGCCATGCTGCCTGGATTCTAATCCTAGATCATCTACTTTTTAGCTGTGTTATCTTGGCAAGTTACTTAAATTTTCTGCAGATCATGTTCCTCTTTGGTAAATGGGGATATAAATAGAATGTACCTTATAACTTTGTTTGAAGATTAAATAAGTGAGAAAGAGAAAAGCAGCCCCTGACAACTTGAACTGGCCTAGCACTAAAAGCTAACCTCGGTGTTTTTAGATGCTGGCCTGGCATTCACAGCTAGGCTGTGGGTTGTGTGTTCCTGTTGAACATAAATAATCTCACAATTCATCAAGGAAGAAGAAGGAGGAGGAGAAGGAGGAAAGGAGAAGAAGCCATTTCATTTCATAATTTGGTTTGAGCACAGACAAAACTGTCACTGCAAAGCACAAAAATACCATACACCACCCTTTCTTGGCCTATATGAGTATTTTCTGCTTCTTTACCTATTACCTCTTTAGCCTCTTTTTATTCTTCCCTCCTTCGAGGTAAGATTCATTAAGATACTCAATTACCCTTACACTCTAACAGCACCCAATGCAGAGCAAATTCCCACTTTTCTTTTGAACTGTCTCCAAAATAACCTAATAGAAGTCTAAATCCTAGAATAAGTCCATTCTAACACCCTCTTACTGAGACATCCGGTGGTTCCCTGTCATGTGTGTTCTCCCTCATTGCAATGAGTCAATGCTCAGCTACAGGAAGTGTTCCTAGTGGTCTTTGGCTGGAGGGTATTGACTTAAGTCAATAAATGGAAAGCAAGTAGAACAGTTCCTGGCATAGTGTATATTATATAAATGATGCCCTCGTCATTGCCTAACAAGTTATCAGGGCAGACTCAGGTACAGGGAGATCCAGAGGGGAAAGATACAGAACAGAGGCCAAGGGAAATAGTGGACTGAAGAGTCAGAAGACTAAAATTCAAGTCCCAACCAACCATTTAACATTTTTATATTGAGTCTTGAACATTTTTATACTGAATGCTTAAAGCATGCCAAGCACAGTGCTGAGTGGATGATCTCACTCATTAACTGTGGTACAGTTCTTCCCCTTGCTGAGCCTCAGTTTCTCCATCTGTAAAAAACCAGGGAAAATAAAAATACTTATCTCAAAGGTTTGTCATAAGTCTCCATTGAGAACATGAGTGTTGTAGACCAGGCAGTTGTACAAAATGTGACTCAAATGGGCAAAAGCTGGGGTGACAATCATGAGGCTGCTCAGTTGTCCCAGCTTGCAGGTTAGGAAGGGAGAAGCGACTAGGCGGATTTCAAGTAATTTTCCTTAAATGCCTGCATTTAATTTACCTGGTTTTAATTCTGAATTTTGTTGCTTTACAATAATGGTAAAAATGCACTTGTCGGGAGCCCCTTTGTTCAGCCTCAAGTTGCCAGGGAGTGTCTTTTCCAGGGAGACCGGGAAGAGTGAAAAGCTTTTGCTTCCTCATCACTTATTAAAGTGGAGAAAGCACTTGTTTAGGACAGAATTTCTCCTCTAGAATGGGAATAAAGTTCATTTCTACCCTGTATATTTGTGCAGCTCATACAAGACGGTGTATATCAGATTGTAAACTTGCCTTGGACATCACATGCCATCACTTTCTCAATATTTTATTATTCACACAAGTCATCCTTGTTCAGTGTAGGAGGGAATGAATGACACAAAGGTATGGTAACCAGAAAGCCAGAATCATTAGGGGCTTGTAGGCCTCTTCCTGAAACCAAGAGGGTCCTTTTTTGTGAGAATAGGGGCTCTAAGTGACTAACATAGAGGATAGGTTAATTTTGATAAACAAAGAGAGGGAAAGAAGAGAGAATACAGAGAATATGTCAAGTCCAGGGAGAAAGGCAAGAAGGTCTGTATAAAGCAGCCAAGAGGCAATGGTAATATTCTTAGCGTCTGGGGAGAAGTGAATGAAAAAAGGAAAAAAAAAAAAAAGGACTGTAAGTAGGGGCAAGGAAATGTTTTCCTTTCCTTACTCACTAAGTCTTGTTACTGGCCCATAAAGACTGAACTCTGTCATTGTTTGGATGAAAGTAGGAGCCCAAAGTATTCTCAATTTTTCTCAAAGGCCATTCGATTTACTATCCATCCATCCTTGAATCCAGCAGACCATGTGGTGTTCTAAGGAGTGCTGGTATATGTAGAAATGACCAAATACACAAGCCTTGAGGTGGGAGGTTAGGGAGAGGGAATGGATATTTCATGTACCTACTATGTTCTTGTACTTTCACATGTAAATTGCCTTCAGAAATTCTCATGGCTACTCCAGATGTTGACATCATGGTTCTTACTTTGCAGATGAATGAACTGAGGTTTGACTGACAGCTTAGAACTGAAAAGTGGTGAACCTGGGAGCAATGCAGATAGCAATGGTACAAAGTAGAATGTGAGTAAATGACAGGGAAAGGGCACAGATACAGTACAGTGGCAGTTCTGAGGATGGAATGAGCTCCTTTGCTTGGGGAGGTAAGTGAGGGCTTCATGGAAGAGGCAGCATTTTAGCCGTGTCTGAACAGATGAGAGATGATGGATAAAGGCCATGTGTCAGGAGTAAAGACTGTAAAAAACCAGAGGCATAAAGGTAGGAGCAGTTATTAATTATAATAACACCTATACATACACACGCAAATACAAACATGCACACAGATGTACGCTTCAAATGTGACTAGGGAAATGTGCATAAAGAAAAAATTTGCAGATAAGGATGAACAAAATTGATGGGGGCCACATAAATACCAGACAGATATCAGGTATAGTATTTAGTTCTTTAATGACACCAGAAGCCAGAAAAGGCTAGATTATCATTTTTACAACGGATTGTGAACACCTTTCAGTTTGCTTAGATAGCATCTTCTTCAAGGTGATTAATAACCAAATTAGAAGCTCACCTTCACATACACAAAAGTGTATGTGAAGCAAAATGTATACAGCAAAAAATGTATATTGACAAATCATATAAGATGCTGCAAATTATTTAATAAAATATGAGAAATGCCATTGATCTGTTACACTATCCCACAATGGCAATGAATGTATTTTTATTTTTAGAACTTTTTAATTAGATAACAATATACAGAGATCCCATATACCTCCCTGCACAGGTTCAGTTTTCCTATTATTACCACTTTGCTTTAGTGTGGCACCTTTGTTACTGTTGATAAAACAACATTATTATAATTATACTACTTACTATCATCCATAGTTTATATTAGGGTTCACTGTGTTGTACAGTGCAATGTTTTCTTTTCAGCTTTTATTCTAGTAACATATATACAACCTAAAATTTCTCCTTTCAGCTTCATTCAAATATATAGTCTAGTGATATTAATTACATTCACAGTGTTGTGCTACCTTGACCACCATACATTACCGAAGCTTTTACATACGCGCCCCCCACAGAAACTGTGCACCAATCAAGCATTAAATCTCCATTCCCTACCCCCACCCAGGCCTCAGGTAACCCATATTCTATCTATGGATTTGCCTATTCTAATTATTTCATATCAGTGAGATCATACACTTATTTGTCCTTTTGTGTTTGGCTTATTTCACTTGACTTGATGGCTTCAAGGTTGGTACATACTGTCCCATGAATCAGAACTTCATACCTTTTACAGCTGAATGATTTTCCATTGTATGTACAAACCACATTTTGTTTATCCCTTCTATTGATGGACACTTGGGTTGCTTCCATCTTTTGGTAATTGTGAGTAATGTTGCTTTGAATGCCAGTGTGCAAATATCTGTTCGAGTCCCTGCTTTCAATTATTTGGGATATATACCTAGAAGTGGGATTGCTGGGACATATGGTAATTCTATACTTAAATTTCTGAGGAATTGCAAAATTTCACCATTTTACATCATCACCAAGAATGAAAGAGTGTTCCTATTTCTCCACATCCTCCTAACACTTGTAATTTTCCTTTTTTAAAAAAATGTAGTCATTCTAGTGGGTGTGAAGTGGTATTTCATTTTGGGTTTGATTTGCATTTCCTTAATGGCGAACAATTTTTTGTGTGCTTTTGACCATTTGTATATCTTCTTTGAAGATATGTCTATTCAAATGTTTTGCTCATTTTTTAATTGGGTCGTTTGTCTTTTTGTTGTTGAGGTTATGGTTCATTATCTATTATGCATAGTAAACCCTTATTAGACATATGGGCTCCAAATATTTTCTCCCATTGTGTAGATTGTCTTTTTATTTTCATGATGAAGTCCTTTGATACTTAAATGTTTTTAATTTTTATGAATCCAGTTTATCTATTTTTTCTTTTCTTGCTCATGCTTTTAGCATAAACTCTAAGACACAAGGTTCTGAAGATGCTTCCCTGTTTTCTTTTATGAGTATTTTTATAGTTTTGGTACTTATATTTGGGTCTTTGATCCATTTTGAGTTAATGTTTGTATATGGTGTGGTAGGGGGTCCATCTTCATTCTTTGAATTCAGTTTTCCCAGCACCATTTGTTGAAGAGATTCTATCCTTTCCCCCTTGAATGTACTTGGCACCCTTGTCAAAAATCAATTGGCCATGGATGTGAAGGTTTATTTCTGAACTCTCAATTCAGTTCCATTGGTCTATATGTCTATCTTTGTGCCAATGCTATACTGTTTCTTTTTTTTTAAGTAGGCAGAAAATTTATTAGGTACACATGTTGGAGAACATGAGGACATTCTTGCAAAGATGGAGATGAGAAAGCAAGAGGCCCCAGCAATGTGGGGCCATTTGCTTTATAGATTAACTTTACTTACTTCCCCTCCCCCTTCCTTGATTGAGGCTCTTTGTCTTACCCTCCCTTCTCTCCAGGGTGGTGCCTGGTGGTAGATAGTGCATTTGGGTGGGTTGGTTGGCTCCACCCTTCCCTGTAGATGACTTGCTTAGGTGGGGGTCATTTAGCTCCAGCTGGGTAAGCTGTTGTTGGGTGTTTCCCATAAGTGGCAGTGCCCGAGGTAAGTGGGATAAGTGGGTAAGTGGGGACATGGGACCATGCTGTTTTAATTACTGAAGCTTTGTAATAAATTTCAAACATGGGAGGTATGAGTATCCCCACTTCATTCTTTTTTCTCAAGATGGTTTGGGTTATTCTGAGCTCAGACAAATTTCTCAATCATAAATTTGATGATTGGCTTTTCCATCTCTGCAAAGAACACCATTGGAATCTTGATTGAGATTGCATTGAATCTGTAAATTCCTTTGGGTAGAATTGGCATCCTCACAATATTTAGTCTTCCAATCCTTGTGCATGGAATGCCCTTCCATTTATCTAGGTTTTCTTTGGTTTCTTCTAAAATGTATCATGGTTTTCCATGTATAAGTCCTATACATCCTTGGTTAAATTTATTCCTAGATATTTGGTTCTTTCATTTCCTTTTGCAAATGGGACTCTTTTCTTGATTTCCTTTTTAGATTGTTCATTTCTAGTATATAGGAACACTACTGATTTTTGTATATTTTTCTTATACCCTATCACATTGCTGAATTCATTTAAAAACTATAGTATCTGTGATGGGGGACTTTTTAGGATTTTCTATATATAGAATTATGTCATTTGCAAATAGTGAAAGTTTTACTTCTTCCAATTTGGATGCTTTTTATTTATTTATTTTTTTGGCCCAATTGCTCTGGGTAAAGCTCCCAGTACAATGTTGAATAAATTGATGACAGTGGGCATCCTTGTCTTGTTCCTGATCTTAGAGGGAAAGCTTTCAGTCTTTCACCAGTGGGTGTGGTGTTAGCTGTAGGTTTTTCATATATTCCCTTTATCATGTTGTGGAAGTTCCCCTCTATTCCTAGTTTTCTGAGTGTTATTATCAAGAAGTTTCCCTATACTCCTAGTTTTCTAGATTTTGAAAATGACTTGTCTGTGCCAACTGCAATGATCATTATGTTTTTATCCCCTTTGTTCTATGAATGTGGTGTATTATATTGATTTTCTTATGTTGAACCACCCTTGCATTCCTGGGATAAATCTCACGTGGATGTGGTATAGAATACTTTTAATGTGCTGTTGGAGTTGTTTTGCTAGTGTTTTCTTTTTTTTTTTTTGGAATAGGCAGGCACCAGGAGTCAGGTCTCCGGCATGGCAGGCAAGAACTCTACCTGCTGAGCCACCGTAGCCCGCTCTTTACTAGTGTTTTGCCACAAATTTTTGCCTTTATAATCATAAAGGATATTGGTCTATGTTTTTTTCTTGTGGTACCTTTATTTAGCTTTGGTATTAGGTGATTCTGACCCAGAATGAGTTAGGAAGTGTTCCCTCCTCTTCAAAGGTTTGAAAGAGTTTGAGCAGGACTGGTGTTATTTATTCTTGTGATATTTGACAGTATTCACCAGTGAAGCCATGTGGTTCTGGGCTTTCCTTTGTGGGGAGATTTTGATTACTGACTCAATCTCTCAACTTGCTGTTGAGATTTTTCTCTCTCTTCTTGAGTCAGTGTAGATAGTTTGCATGTTTCCAGGAGCTTGTCCATTTCATCTAGGTTATCTCATTTGTGATTTACAATTGTTCATCGTATCCTCTTATAATCTTTGAATTCTTTGGAGTCAATACTAAAGCTCCCCCCTCTTTCATTTCTAATTTTAGTCATCTGTATCCTCTCTCTTTTGTTCCTTTGTCAGTCTAGTCAAAGGTTTGTCAATTTTAATGGTCTTTTCAAAGAACAAATTTTTGGTTTAATTCAGTCTCTATTTTTTTTTTGTTGGTGTTGTTTGTTTGTTGGTAATTCTGTAGTTCATTTATTTCTGCTGTAGCATTTATTTTCTTCCTTCTCTCATTTTGGGTTTAGTTTGCTCCTCTTTTTCTAAATCGTCTAGTTGTGAAGTTAGGTCTCTGATTTGAGATCTTTCTTTCTTTTTGTTTGGTTTGTTTTTTTATTTTTTAAGGTAAGTATTTAGAGTTATAAAGTTCCCTTTCAGTACTGCCTTTGTTGATTCCCATAAGTTTTGGTAGGTTGTGTTTTCCTTCTCATAGATTTGCAGTATTATGATATTATAGGTTTATAGTATTATTCGTCTTCTATTTCCTGACTGATTTTCTGTCTAGATGTTTAATCAATTAATTAATTGTTTTACTCAATTATTGAAAGTGATATATGGAAATCTCCTACTATTAATATAGAATGCTCTATTTCTCCCTTCAAATCTTTCAACATTTGCTTCATATATTTTGGGAATTTGCTGTTAGGTGCATATATATTTATAACATTATGTTTTTTTGTTTGAACTGACCTCTTTATCAGTATAAAGTAACCTTCTTTGTCCCTCATAACAATTTTGACTAAAAATATACTTTATCTGATATTAGTGTAGCTACACCAGCTCTATTTTTCCTCCTGTTTGCATGGTATATTTTTCCCCCATCCTTTCACTTTCAACCTACTTGTGTCTTTGAATTTGAGTCTCTTGTAAACAGCATATTTTTGGGTTATGCTTTTTAACCCATTCTGCTAATTTCTGCATTTTGACAGGAGAGTTAATTCCACTTACATTTAAAATAACTATTGATAATGCAGGACTTTCTTCTGTCATTTTGCTAATGGTGTTTTGCTCCCATAAATTTTGGTATGTTGTGTTTTCCTTTTCATTTACCTCAAAATATTTCCTAACTTCCCTTGTGAAATAAGAAAACTACAGAAATTATTGAGTTTTCTATTTGGTTCCTTTTAAAAATTTCTGTCTCTTTATTAAGAGTCTTGCATTGTTCATTCATAATTTTCCTGATATACTTTAGTTCTTTCTTTGTGTTTTCCATCATCTCCTGGAGGATATTGAGAAACATTTAAAAAATTATATGTTGGGTTTGATTCCCGGACCATGCACACCCCCCACCCCAATAAAATTATATATCCAGTATGTCCAAGGTCTGGACTTTGATATTGTTGTTTTCTGGATTCTTATTTTGTTCCTTTCAATGGGCTATCATTTCCTGTTTCTTCGTTTGTCTTGTAATCTTTTGTTGCACACTGTACATTTTAGTATTTTAAAGTATTAGCTCTGGAATTTAGTCCCAAGAGTTAACAAAAACAAAGAATCAAATGCAAAAACACCTTTCACAGTCTTTACAAACTGCATCCGCTTTGGCCTGCACTCTCCTGCAGAGCTCAGCACGCCTATCAAGAAGACCAGCTCCAGGTGAACGTCAAGTGCAGACTCTTCCCTGTCTTTCCTGAGCCCGAGTCTTATTTTGAGCTTGTGCTTGCTGGTGGCCTAAGAATTTCCTTTATACTAGAATTTGAATGCCCTCTATGATTATTTCCTATGAAATAGACTTTCTGTCCCTCTGGGGTGCTAAATTGTATAATTTATAGCAGGTAATCTTTTGCCCCAGGCTTCTTTGACTTAATGATTTTTCACACTGCTTTGGCTATCTGAAGTTGATTTTTCCTACAAGGCAAGTTCTAAGAGAGAAAGCCAGAGAGGAGATTCCTGGTTCAGTATTTCAGGGTGTCCTCAATAGATGGACACTGACATACAGGCCCCTCAGTATATGCATAGCATTTACTCTGCTCCCTTCAAAATGGGGCCGGGGACCCAAATGGGGACACAGGCTGGCTGCACACTGTGCTGGGAAGGGGTTAGAGGAGGGGCCAGCAGGCGTGCCCTGAGCTTCTCCTACCATTTTTTTTTTTAACTTTAAAGCTTACGTTTATGAACCAACGCATGTTTCCCCCACAGGGAATGCGCCATTCCTGGAGGTACTGCAATACCAGGTTGATGTGTGGAGTGGACGGAGCAAGCTCCTATTCCATCTCCCTGCTCCAAAAATCCATTAAATATATTAAAGATTGTTTTCTTGATTCAGCACTTGTCCAGTTACTGCAACCCTTTAACTGGCTTCTGGGGTTTTGAGGAAGATGGTTCTCCCAGTTTTTGCTAGCTGTTAAAAGATTCCGTGCAGCAATGGCATTCTGGAGCATCTTATGCTGTCACCTTCATGGCTCAGAATGAATGCATTTTTTAAACTAAAATGTGAAGCCCCAGAGTGAATGACCAAGGGAGGGGTAGGATTTCAGTTTTAGGCCTATGAAAGATTAACAAAAGAGACAACAAGGTAGCCTTATGGTAAGAATCTGCTGCTTGTTAAAAATCAGAGAAAACTCTCAAGAATGGCAGCAGGGCTGAGAAAATCATTTTGGGCAACAGGCCTTAGGGCTATTGACGTCTCAGAAACATCCAAGGACTCCAGAGCTGGTAGTAACCTAAAGTATTAGTTACTCTAACTTTGCAGGTTACTTAGCAGGTTAAACAAATGCCCCAACCACCCAGGTCAGTTGTCTTTATCGCCTGTCCCACTTGGCCTGCTGTTTGTAGGAAAAACAGTGACAGAAATACTAACCTCTGGCAGCTCAGGCCCAAGTCCCCTTGGAGCTTCAGGCTCGTGCAAGAACTGGCTTCAGAAATTTGCCCTAGTGGGGGGTCTTCCTATCCTGGCTGCCCAGACCTCTCTGCAGTGCTGAAAAGTCAGCTTGTGCTATTTATGAATAAAAACAACAACAAAAATAAACTTTTCTTTCCAAACGTCCCCTGCATGGGAAGCTAAGCCTTCAGCAGGTCATTAATATGTTGACGTTTTGAAGGCCTGTGCTTCCAGGCCCTGAAATGGAAGCCAGGCCTGCTGGTTTTGGCCTTGGGATGTCTTGGCTCTCCCATATAAAGGGCCCCTAGGCTCAGAAACTTTAGCTCCTGGCGGCCACTGCTCTGAGCAATGCCACTAAGGAACATGGAAAAGAACGGAGCCAATTTCAGCTGGATCCACATCTAAGTCTGTGGAGTGATGTCAAGTGTGTTGGGGTGGTGTCTTCTGCCTCCAATTAGGCCTCTCTGGTCTGCCACACTCCCTGAAATTCCATTAAGATGATGGAACCTATTGCTTTAGGTTCATGAGGAAGGCCAGTGGGGGCAGGAGAGGCAAGGACGGGGGGGGGGGGGTAGGGGGGATGAGAGTCCTCGGCCTGGGGTCAGAAGATCTGTCATTGAATACAGGCTCTCCCACTAGCTGGCTAAGTGACCACAGACAAATCAAATCTCCTCTCTGTGACTCTATCTCCCCACCTGAGGCCCCTTTCTAGTCTCTGATTCTACAATCAAAGCCTATAAAACAGAACCTATGAAAATACAATATTAATTCAATTTCCTACCGAATATGTTCTAGATCCCTCAGCATGGCTTTCAAGAATCCTCACAATTTGATCCATGTTCCTGTGATTCCTTTCCTCCTCCTTTAGCCATCCCCTCTGCAATCATCCATACACTTGGGTTTTAATTCTCCTAGGCCTTTGCACATGCTCTCTCTCAGGCTGGCGTATCTTCCGCATTGTCTGCTCTGCTGTTTTCTATCCAAATCCCAAATCACACACCCATATTGAGTTGTGTGTTAAAAATATCTGGTTGCCAGTGCACCTGCAACATGTCTTACAAATTGTTCTATGATTTCTTGGTCACTTCTCTTGTCCATCCTCCCAAACTATTCTTTCCCAAGCTCTCTAGCTTGTCTCATCTTCATGCATATCAGCTTACCTCACCTTTCCCTTCATTGAGAGAGAAAAAGAAGTTATCAGATCTAATCTTCCTTTCCTTTCTGCTGCCCACCTATACACTTATTTCTATCCCCTCCCACCTGTGCCCCTCTCCTGCAGACTCAGGGACCATGTTTCCATCCTTTTGTACAGGCCAGCTCCTTCCCCTATGTCCTGGACTCATTCACTCTCATTTCTCCTCAGTCTTTATTTCACCAGGCTTCCATTCTCTTTTCTTTATTAACAGCCTCTCTATTTCTATTGGTGTGGTGGTTTAGAAGCTGTTATGTACCCCAGAAAAGGCCAAGCACTTTTAATCCATTCCTGTGGGTGCAGACCTATTGTGAATAGAACCTTTTGATTAAGTTATTTCAATTGAGATGTAATCCACTCCATTAAAGGTGGATTTTAATCCCCTTACTGGAGTCCTTTATATGAGGTTAAAAGATACACAGAATTAGCTCAGAGAGTCCGGAGAAGTTAACAGATGAAATTAAGAGAAGCGCATGAAGGAAAGGCCAGAAGAAGCTAAGAGAGGACCCACAGAAACTCAGAGAAGAAGTCACTGAAGCCAGAGTCTGAAAGCAATGAAAATCAGGAGAGAAGGACCAGCAGACACCAGCCATGTGCCTTCACATGTGACGGAGGTGTCCCAGATGCTGGCAGCCTTTCTTCAGAGAAGGTATTGTCCTGTTGATGTCTCAATTTAAACATTTTCACAGTCTTAGAACTGTAAATTTGCAAGCTAATAAATCCCCATTGTTAAAAGCCAGCCCTTTTCTGGTATATTCCATTTTGGTAGCTTTGAGAGCCTAAAACAATCACTTTTTCTTCTCTGCCTATAAACAGGCATATCCTTAATGAAGGAGAAAAGTCAACACACCCTGAACTCTTTATAGTTATTCTCCTGTTTCCCTTCTCCTTTCCTCAAGTCATGTTTTATCTAAGACTTTTGTTTAACTCATTGCTTACAAATCATTACCTCTCATTTACTCCAAATATTCTACAGTCTAGCTTTCACACTCAATCATCCCATTAGAATTGATTTTCGCCTAAGTCCCCACTAACTTCCCATTTGACAACTGCATTGACCATGTCTTGCCAATAATCTTGCCCTCCTTTAGAAAATTATTTTCTCTTGGCTTCCATGATGCTGCTGTTTCTTGAGCTCTCCCTCCACTCATTATTGAGTATTCATTCTCATTTTCTCTCCAGATTTTTGTTTCTACCCTCAACTGTTGTTAATTACCACTGTTACTACCTCAGACCGCTGCTCTTCTCATTTTTTAGAGGTCACTAATCCAGCAGTGTACTTTGTTTGGTTAGCATTATTTGCTAAAAGCATTTACACTGGAAAGATTTTAGCAGGGCATTGCTAGTGTTTGCCCAGGCTCTAGTATTCCCTTGATATGTTGCAGTAGGGCTCATTCACTGATGGTTGCTACCTGCCTGGCTCCTCCAGACATTTATTTTTGCAACCCTGGCTCTATCATCCATGCATATGGTTTTAACCACCACTGGGTGGAAACACTGCGACACTTCCACCTCCAGCATTTCCAGTCTAGGCCTTTCTCGTCGAGCTTCAGACTGTTATATCTAACTGCCTGCCACTGAATACCGCACCGTCAGTGAACTCATCCTCTTTCTTCACAAACCTGTTCCTCTGCAACTCCCTTTATTTAGTTTCCCAGGTCAGGCTGGGAAACCTGAAAGATATGCTGGAGTCTCCTCTTTTCCTCACATCCAGTCAGTCACAAAGATCTACTAATATTGCTTATTAAAATTTCCTATAACTATTTCTCCCTCACCATTCTTTCTGATACTTCCCTAAGTCAGGCCTACATCATCTTCTGATTAAACTACTCCCTGTCACCAGTCAGTGGGCTCCCTGTCACCAGTCTCAGGCCCACTCAGTCCACCTAGCAGCCAAAGTGGCCTTATATGTAAATCTGGTCATGACACGATGCTGTTATGACCTTTTAATGTTGTCCCATCACCTTTGGGATAAAGGTCACTTTCCAATATCCCAAACAAGAACTTAATTCTTCTGTCCCTGTCTATATCTCCATCTCATAACCTCCTACATTACCTCTCTTCTCCAACAACTGGCATGTTCTGGTAGTTGCCCCAAAAGAAAGGTTATTAATCTACCCTGATTGTACTCATCAGTGGTTCTCAGTCTTGACCTTTACCTGCATCCCTTTACCTGCATCAGTGGTTCTCAATCTTGACGGTACAGTGAAAGCAACTGGGTACCACTCAAAGCCATTAAATTGGAAACTCTTGGCCATGGAGGCCCAATCACTGGTATTTTTCTTAAAGTTCCCCTGAGGATCTGAATGTTGCCATCACCGATCTAGAACATAATCCCCACCTTTCAGGGTTTGGTTAATTCATTTATTCCTCACAATTCATCTCAGTCAACCCTTCGGCCAAGAAAATCTTCCCTGAGGCCACCTGTGAACTCATGCTCTGTTCTCCTGCAGACCCTTGTGGCAGTTCTCATGCTGTATGTTATGTGTCACTGTATCTCTGTCTCTCCCACCAGACTGAACTCCCTGAAGGCATTGACTACATTTTCTTCCTCCTGGTTCTCCTAGTTCTCAACACAGAATAATGGCTGCCAAGTGTGACTTACCTTCCTTTCCCTCACTCTCTTCCACTTGATTAAGGTCCTCACATACATTTTTTCATTTCATCAAAGGTCCCCCAAAGTGTAGTTAACTGCGCAGTGACTCACAACAGTGTGGTAACGGCGGAATAAGACTCAGTTTCTTCAGAATCCCAGTCCAGGGCTCTTCTCACTTAGTAGTCTAATGTCTGTGAAAACCAACCAAGGACTCACATACCATGACAAGACTTTCCCAAACCCTCCTTGAGGTAACAGCTGGAAGGTGCCTCAGCATCTGAATTATGAAGGTGGCTCATCTCTCATCTTGAGGGTGTAGAGGGAGAGCCTGCACTCACACTGGTACTTTCTTCATGGATAAATGCATGCAATTTGAGAACTGGGATTTAGAATAAATCAGGAGTCAAGAATCCCAGGCCTGACCCTGTTACTAAGTATTAAACTTTCACAAATGAAATTACCTCTCTGAACTTCAGTTTCCTTGTCTATTAAATAAGGAGAGCAATACTCTGTTTTCTGGCTTATAAGGTGTTTTGCAAACCAAATCAGCCTGTGAAGAGTAGAGTGAGTGAATCAATTGAGGTATATTCGCACAATGGAATCTTACCTAGCAATGTAAATGAACAAACCACAATCACACACAGTATTATGGATAAATTCCACCAGGATAATATTGGGTGAAAGAAGCCAGACACAAAAGTATATACACTGCATGATGATGCATACATAAAGTTCAAAGGAAGATAACTGGTCTGTGCTACAGAAGTCAAGATAGAGGCTTGGTGGAGTGAGAAATGACTGGAAGGGAATGTGAAAGGGCTTCTGGGATGCTGGTAATTTTCCACTTCTTTAACTGAGTGCTCATTACAAGGGTTTGTGCAGTTTGTGAAAATTGGTCAAGTCATGAGCTTATGATAAGCGTACTTTTCCATATTAAATTTTTTAAAAATTTAAAGCAAATAAAACTTTTAAGAGGTAAAAGTGATACAAAAAAGACAGTGATAATGATGATATAAGCTGTAAATAGATTTATGATGTATAAAACATGGTTGTATATGTTTGTATGTATATGCATGCATATACAAACACATTCTATCTTTATTGATATCTTTTATTCTAGGCATGGTGACAAGTGCTTCACATATATTATCTCATTCAATCGTCACAGAAATTTCACTTTATGAAAGAGGAAACTATATTAGAAAAGATAAAAAATTTTCTTGAGATTAATCTCATGTTAAGCTGACCATGGCCACAACCTGACTGTTCTCAAAGTCAGGCTTCTGATTAACTTTGACTAACTCTGTGACCTTGCACATGTTACTTGAACTTTCTGTACCTCAGTTTTCTCAACTTTAATATGATGATAATAATATCTGATATAAGTCATAGGTGGTGAGGACTAATTGAAAGGAAAGGGGCTCAAGAAAGAAAGAAAGATCGATGATTTGGTCTTTTAGTCTCTCCAGAACAGTAGAAATGTTGCTGCATATAAACACCTCGAAAAGCTTTTTGAAAAGGTGAAATTGCTCTGGAAATGGGAGGAAGAAAAAAGAGAGTGAAGGGAAAGCAAAATGAAGGCAAATTCTTTATAAGAAGCTAGCATGTGATAAAATTGTTCAGAAGATCTTTTGATTCCTTTATGGATGGGAAAAGAATTTAAAATATCTTTACTATGTAAATTTCTTTTAATAAGCTATTTTGATTCTCAAAGGCGGTATACTATTGTAGAGAGAGTACCCAGACTTCTAACTTTGATTTCACAGCTTCATATCTATGTAACGTTTGGACATGTCTTGTAAACACTCGAATTCTCTAATTCCCTATCTGTACAACAGAACTATTAATATCTTCTTGTTTCTCTGGGAAGAACAAATTGAGAAAAAAGAAAAGATGTGCATGTGATTTGAAAACTTCAAATACCATTTGGTTCCAGGTTAAAGTCACTTTTACTAGTCATAGAACCCAAACCACTTCACTTTCCTGAATCTGTTTACTTATTGTTAAGAAAGATAAAAATAGGCCCAATATCCTAGAATTGCTAAAGGGATGAAATGAAAGGATGTAGGTAAAATGCTTTGCACAGTGTCTAGCACATACTAAGCACTCAATAAAAGGCTATGATAATAATGAATACCAATAACAATAATCATAAAAACATTTCTTCACTGTTGACATTTTTTTTTTTTTGCATGGGCAGGCACCAGGAGTTGAACCCGGATCTCCGGCATGGCAGGTGAGAACTCTGCCTGCTGAGCCATCATGGCCTGCCCGGCAATTTTTTTTTAAAAGGTAGCGTGTATTGAGAATTTTAGGAAAAGAACAATTCATGGAAACTTTTAAAAATCCACATTTCTAAATCTTCTTTACAGGGTAAAGAGTCCTTACCCTGAGAAACTGCAGCAGAATGGCATGCCTGAGGTAACATGCTTCTCTGTGATATTTCTTTGAGTCTATGGTTAGAAGCCTTCTGTCTCCAGTGATTGAACACTCCCAAGGCATTGGATCATTTCCTGAACTTCATTTATTTAATGACTAATCTTTTATTGCCTGCTCTCTTTTAAAGCTAACCAGTCTTATTCCCACTCTCCCACCCCTTTTCAAAGTTTCACCTCTTCAATCATTTGGATAATGCCGGGACACACTACAAACCATTTTAATGGAAGGCTGATAAGTGGAGGCCATTTTTCCTCCTGTCTCCTTCTCAAACTGGCAGTATTTAGGATGATTTTCAGTAATCCCAGCAAATCACTCATGTCATGCTCCCACCATCACCTAGTTAATATCCCCAGTCAACAGGATTTTTCTGACTCTTTTGTCTGGGAAAGCCTGCTACACAGAGAGGGCTCCAGAACTCTGGAGGAATGAGTCTGTACCTGGAATGTGAACAAACTAAGCCTTAAACTGCAAGATTAACATTTTTCCAAGTTAATAATAATAGCGAGCATCTTTGAACCACCATTCTGTGCCAGGCATTATGCCAAGCACCGCACACGCATTATCATTTTTAATCCTCACCAAACCTGCGAGGGAATGCTTTCATATCCATTTGATGGACAAAAGAACTTAGGCCTGGGAAAATGTTACTTGACACAGGTCCTGAGCAGCAGCACCCCCGGGAAGCTTGTTAGGAATCCACTCCAAACCTACTGCATGAGGGTCTCTGAGGGTGGGGTGATTTTGATGTAGGCTAAAGTTTGAGAAGCCCTGTACTAGAAGAGGTAAGTAATTTTTCAAGTTCACAGAGATAATACAAGTTTGGCTAGTTCCTAAACCATAGGTAGGTGGGTCTATAACTAGAAATGAGGCTGCTCTCAAAGGTTTTAGAATTTGAAGTATAAAGGGCTTGTATAATAAAGATGTCTATTTCATATGATAAGATATGCAAAGTTGCTCCGTTACAAGATTGGTTTAACTCAGTGATTCAAAGGTTTTGGGACTCCAACTCTGCAGCATCTCTTGGGTTTTTCTTCATGATCACAAAATGACTGCAGCAGTTCCAGGCATTACATTGTTTTCCCTCAATGCTCAGGGGTCTGGGAATGGAAACAGGAGGAAAGAATCTGTTTCTTCTTCTTCCAAGTCTCTTGTTATGAGCAATAAGATTTTCCCAAAATGTACTTTCTCCCAACAGAACTCTTCTCATGGCATTCTGTTCATAATTTTGTTACGTACTCGTTCCCAAATCAGTTACTGAAACGAATAACAATGGATAAGACAAGTCAAAATTCACTTCGCCTGAAGCACATAGCTGCCTGAACACGGTGAATGGAGTGCTAGATCAAAGCGATGAGTACGAACTGCAAAATGCTGAAAAATAGGTTTAAATTCATCGGATGAAATCGGAAGAGGGGAATACAGATAAAAAAACTCAAGGTTTATGCCATGAGAAATGCAGAACCTGTATATTTTTGAGCAGGGGAGAGGAACCTGTAAAGGCACACAGGGAAGGGGTCTGCTGCTGATGTGTAGGGTAGACGGGTGTTGGATGGGGAGAGGGAATGATGAGAGCCTGTGGGAGAAAGCCAGCTGTTGCTGCAACCCTGGTGGAATTTGCCAAGGGTTTGATCAAGGTAAGTGGCAGTGGATATGAAGGATGGGTGAAGTTAAGAGTCATTTGCAAGGAAAATTGTCTAGAGTGGGTAACCGATTGGCCATGGGGAGATAAAGGAGGTGATTCAGACATTACAAGCCGTCTTCATGTCTGTGACTAGGTGTTCTCCTGGCCCTCTGGAGCCAGGATAGAAAGCAACTCCTGCAAAAGGAATTTAGGGAAGTTAAGGGAAAATTGTCAGATACATAATGTATGTAGTTAATTGCTTACATGTGGTGCTTGTAACATAATAATTACAATAGTGCCATTTATTGCCAATTATGCCTTGCTGTTTATTGTTTAACTTTACTTTTTATTACAGAAAAGTTTAAATACATACAAAGTAGAGTAAATAATATAATGAACCTCTGTGAATCTATTAACCACCGTCAACTGATTAAATCATAGCCATTCATTTCCCTTATTCTCTCACCCACTCTCCCCCTACTGCCCCAGGTTACTATTTTTATAACAGCTTTGTTCAGATGTAACATAGACTTTGCCTATTTAAAGTACATAATTCAATGACGATGGTGCTTAGCATATTCACACAGTTGTGCAAACATAACAGTAAATTTTAGAATATTTTTATCACCCCAAGAAGAAATTTGCACACATTAGTGGTCATTCTTCTTTTTCCCCAAACCCTTGTGCTGAGCCCTAGGCACCCACAAATCTACTTTCTATCTCTGTAGATTTGCCCATTATGAACCATTCAAATAAATGGAGTCATGCAATATGTAGTCTTTCTTGACTGGCTTCTTTCACAAGGTTCACCCACGTTGTAGCATGTCTTAGTACTTAATTTCTTTTTATGGTTGAATAGCATTCGATTGTATGGGTGCACCACATTTTATTTATCCATTCATCAGTTGATGGGTGCTTTGGGTTGTTTCCACCATTGGCTATTATGGATACTGCTGCTATAAACATGCACATTCAAGTTTTTGCGCGGACATGTGTTTTAATTTTTCGTGGGCATATACCTACAGAGGAATTTGGGACATATGGTAATTCTATGTTTAATCTTTTGAGAAACTGTTAGATTCCTTTCCAAAGTTGCTACCCTATTTTGTATTTTATATTTCCACCAGTAATATCTGAGGGTGCTAATTTCTCTACATCCTCCACAAGATGTGTTATTATCTGTCTATTTTATTACAGCCTCCTAGTGGGTGTAAAGTGGCATCTCATTGTGGTTTTCATTTGCATTTCCCTAATGGTTCATGATGTTGAGCATCTTTTCACATACTTATTGACCATTTGTATATGTTCTTTGGAGAAACATCTATTCAGATCATCAGCCCATTTTAAATTGTTTCATGTGTGTGTGTTTCTTATTATTGAGTTGTGAGAGTTCTTTATATAGTATAGAAACAAATCCCTTGTCTGATATATGGTTTGCAAATATTTTCTGCATTTTATGGATTGTCTTTTCACTTTCTTGATGATGTTCTTAGAAGCATAAATGTTTTCGTTTTAACTAAGTCTAAATTATCTGTTTTTTCCTTTGTTGTTTGTGTGCTTGGTGTCATATCTGAGAATCCATTATCTACTTCAAGGTGCAGATCTTGGTGCATGTTTTCTTCTTAAAGTTTTGTAGTTTTAACTCTTACATTTAGATCTATGAGTTGAATTTTGCATGTTTTATGAGGTGGAGATCCAACTTATTCTTTTGCATGCAGATATCCAGTTGTCCCAGAACCATTGGTTGAAAAGACTATTCTTTCCTCATTGCATTCTTAGCTCATTTGTCAAAAACCAACTGACTGTCACCCTTGGTTATTTTGAACAAACCTCAGACACTCATGTTATTTCATCTGTATATATATTCCAATATGTATCTATAAACTTCAACGTTCTGTTGTTTTATCTATCTCATCACTAATCCTCACAACAAACATCAATTGTCTCATTTCTCTCTTCACATTTAATAGAAAAGGATACTGAGGCTTGGAGCAATTGGGTGACTTGCCTGAGATCATGCAGCTACTTAAGTGACAGAGATAGATGAGAAGCCTGTGCCCTTCCCATTACACCATCATCCACTGCAACCAAAGCATAGTGAAATATACTATTAGTGAGGACAGCATGACCCAGGCAACTCTGTCTTCAATTCCTTAAAAATATCATTCAATTTGTTTCCTCTCATCATTGGCATCCCACTATCTCTTATGTGACCTGCCTCCACCATTCTGCCCATCAAGACATAGAAGAATGGTTCTATAAAAATGCTTAAATTACCTCCACAGGATTTACTCATGGAAGGTATGGTGTAGAAAATTGAAAGCTTGAGGTGAGTAGTCTTTCAATTTGAATCTGTCTCAGAGCTGATGCTGTCCGTTCTGAAATGGGAAGCAGACTGAACAATCTTTTTTAAAAACATTTTTATTGGGAAATCTTCATGGATATACAGTCCATTCAACGTATATAATCAGTGGCTCACAGTATCATCGCATAGTTGTGTGTTCATCACCATGATTGTTTTCGGAATGTTTGCTTTACTCCAGAAAAAGAAATAAAGAGAAAAAAGGAAAAGCCCATCCATCCATCTTCTACCCATTACCCTTCCCTCTTATTGACCACTATTATTGCAATCTATTCAATTTTTTTTTTGCCCTTTATTCCCCATCCCCACCATTATTTATTTATCTAGTCCTTATTTTTCAACTCACCTGTACATAGCCTGGATAAAGGGAGCATTAGCCAAGAGGTTTTCCCAATCACACATGTGATTGGGAAAGAACTCTCACATCTCAATAAGAAGAAATACACACAAAAAAAAACAAATTAAAATGGGCTAATGAACTGAATACATTGTAAAAACTATCTAGTTGTGCAACTGTTTTCAAGAATCAAGGCTAGGAGAGTGCAGTTCAACTCTTTCAGGAATTTATCTCTAGCAACTCCAATACAACATAAACTAAAAAGGCATATCTATATAATGCAGAAGAATAATCTTCAGGATAACTTCTTGACTCTGTTTGAAACTTCTCAGCTACTGAAACTTTGTCTCATTTCTCTCTTCCCCGTTGGTCATGAAGGCTTTCTCAATTCTATGACTGCCCTCCCTGCTCATCCCCAGGAGTCATGTCGCATGTTGCCAGGGAGAGTTACACCCCTGGAAGTCATGTCCCATGTAGGTGGGAGGGCAGTGAGTTTGCCTGTGGAGTTGGCTTACAGTGAGAAGCCATATCTGAGCAACAAAAGAGGTTCTCTGGGGGTGACTCTTAGGCATAATTATAAGTAGGCTTATCTTCTCCTTTGTAGGAATAAGTTTCATAGGGACGAACCCTAAGATCGAGGGCTCAGCCTATTGAATCTGTTGTTCCCAATGCTTATGAGAATATTAGGCTGAACGATCTTAACTTTCAAATGGAATTTGAAAGTTTATTTACTGGAAAGAAGACTTGAATTACCTAATAGTATATTGGGAGACACTGTCACTATTAGTTTGCCTAGCCCCTTATTTCACACACAGAAACATGTCCAGTGACTTCCAAAGCTCTTGGGCTAGTTGAAGCAGAAAGGGGACTCAAAGACAATCCTCTGAGTCCTATATTAGGGAATATCAGAATTTCCTATTCCTAGAGGCTCCTGGGCATGGAATGTCAGATAACATGCCCCATATAAGAAAAGAAAGATATATAATCCCATGGGACTCTAACAGAATTATAGGAATATAGAGGTGGAGAAAAATATCACTGGAAGTTGGAATTTCTTTGAATCAGAACCTTCACATGGAGAACAGGAATTTTCAAAAACCTATGAGGGAACAAATAATCCAACTTCTGAGTCAGAGGGAAGATATATCATCCAGGAATTGGGGTGCATCATGCAGATTCCATCATTTTTCAATAAGATAAAGAAAGATGGACTCGGAACCAAACTGTGATATACTACATGGCATAGGGCACACTAGAACTACTGTAGAGAGAACACCAGTTTAAAATAACCTGGGTGAAGAAAAGATATGCAGCCTATGCTAAAATAGCGTAGGACCTATACCAGAAAACAGAATGCTACCTAGCCAGGTAACATGGGGAAGAGGACCTCAATTAATGACATCATCTTCAGGACTGGGGCCATTTTATCTTCCACCCAGCACCTACCTCTGTCTCCAGCAGAAATTGCTCTTAGGAGAGGTCATTAAGAAAGTTGAGTACTGGGGTTGTAACAAAGCCTTAGGATCAGCTAGACTAGGGTTTAAATTGCAATTCCTTTACTATTTAGGAATCAATTCCTTTACCTTCTAATCATGTGATCTTAGGTAAGTTATTTCATCTCTTCAAGCTTCAGTTTTCTCTTCTGATCAATGGAGCTACAATAAATCCCTCAAAGGGATGTTGTAAGGATTAACTGAGATGACGGCATAAACCATATAGCACAGATTTTGTCAGAGTAGATGTTTCACTTGTAATTTTTTTGCCCCATCCTTCTTCAATGTTTCTCAGCTTAGTCTGAATTTTGGTCTCAAGGTCACCTCTCCAGGTGCTGTTTGGATCTCAGGATGTATGATTTTCAGCATGGAATTCAATGTTTCATTCTCTTTTTGAGATAACTATAGACTTAAAGGAGCGAGGCCCTGAGGCCAGATGTTCATGGCAGAATGGATGCCTGGACTCTCCACTCAGTGCTCCCTCCCCCACCCTCACTGTGGTGTGCCTGTGAGTCTGGTTGCCATGACCACCTAATTATTTCCTCTAGGCCTGACCACCACAACGAATTGAAATACTTGCCAAATTCCCAGTCAAACAAACAGCAGATGTCCAATTTGAAAAACATCATTCCTGAACAATAATGCTTGGTTTCCCATCAATCACATGGACCCTTCTGCAGAAGTGTGTCAGGGAGGGGCAGCATGAGGAAGCCAGGGATAAGACCTGGGGACCAGAAAGTGACCAGCCTTGGGTCTGGTTCCTTCCCCTTGGGATAGCAAGCAGGAGGCACTCTTTCCCGACACAGTGGTTAAATTCATGAAATCACTAAGTAGGTTCAACCGGTATTAGGACAAGCGCCAAACAGCCACAGCAGCAGTGGAGGGCAAAGAGAATGGCTTTTAGAGTCAGACAGATAAGGGTTTCAATGCCACTTCTATCTCTGAACAGCAGGATAACTTTGGCCAAAGTTACTTCTCTGAGGTTAAGTCTCTTCATGTAAAATAAAGATAATAATCCCTGCCTCATAAGAGTTGTTGTGAGGGGTAAAGGAAAAAGCATAGGGATTTAGCACTGGGCTTGGACCTAGTAATTCCTTGATACATGTTAGCTATAAATTTGTTTTAAATCATCACAGAGTCTAATATATCCACTCTTCTACAATTTCCCAAGATTAATGGCTGATTCTGAGAAATACGGAATCTCATCCAAATAAAAAGTGCTTTGCGAATCATTTAGTACAATAATCTTATTTTATAGAAGAGGAAATCGAGACCCAGAAAAGATAAGGCATTTGCCTGAGATCACACAGCTAGTTAACATAAGGCTAGGACTAGAATGCCACATCCCAACATCCAACCCGATGCTTTTATCCAGTCTAAGGCATTTTATAATGCCTAAGAAAGGGAAGGAGAAAGAGAATTAGCATTTTTTGAGCATATACTATTCACAGATGTTCTTCATAAAGTATTTCATTTAAATTTAAGCCTGCTGTAAGCAACACCAGAATATAGAGGATCATTATTCTTACTTGGATGAGGAAACTAGAATACATGCTCTAAAGATTAGGGACCGTGTCTTTCCTTTTTTTATCTGTATACTCAGCAGGCAAAACAGTGCCTAACACATAGTAACTCTCCAAAAAATATTTGCAAATGAGCAAGGTGAAATAATTTGCCAGAGTCAGACAGGTAATGAACTGGGGAGCCAGGACTCGAAATAAAAATCTGTATGACTCCAAAGCCCATGACTTTATATTTTATATATATGTATATATATATTATTATTTTTTTTCAACTGGCCTTTGACCATTTTCCCCCAGGACAGCTAAGGAATAGGAGGGAAAAGGAGGAAAGACTCAAAAGCATTCTTTGAGAAATTTGTTAAGTTCTGAGGCATTAAACCAAGTATGTTCATATATACTATCTCATTTACTTTACACAACCACTAAGGATAACAGATTTTTTTTTTTAACTCACGAGGAAATTGGGATACAGAAAAGTTCAGAAACTTCCTAATTAAAACAGTGAGTAAACAAAACAAGGGCTCAAATCTCAGTCCCCAATTTTCCCTTCAATTCACGCTCTTCAAATAATAATCACAGCTGCTTATATACTAGGTCCAGAAGGAGACTGGTGGTGGGTGAGAAACATGCTGCCAGGCCTGTCATGCAATGGGGGTGAGGGATGGGGGGACACACTCACAGCCCCTGCGGGCTGCCATGGAATGTCAGTCAGAATGCCCACGACTATGGCGAATCTCTGTGGACACAAGCATGAAGATGAAAGACCAGGAAGCTGTGGATGGAGGAGTCCCTGTTGACACGGTTGAAGCTTGCAACCTCTTCGCTCCTAGTTAAGTTTAAATACTGAACAGCTTTGTTTCTTATGCTGTTACTAGTTGACATTCTGTTATCTGCAGCCCAAAGCATCTCTAACAGATATGCTCTGCTTCTCAGAAGTAAGGAGGCAGTAAAGACCATGGCACTTATTGTCTGTTCTCTGAGGGACAGGCAAATGTATTCACTTCCAGAATTCTCAGTGTCCACACCTTTATTGGTAGGAGGGATTTGTTGGTTGGATGTATTAGAGATGAACTCAGCTAACTTGTATATTCATACAATATTTGTTGAATTTGTTGTAAGAATGATGGTTGTCTCATGGAACCCAAGTACTGAGATGTAGCTGAACCTCGCAGTGGCCTGGGGTCAGGACTTCAAAAGCAGTTGGCTTTGGACTCTCATGCCTCTCTAATCTGTGTCTGCTGCATTATTTTCTCTTTCTCTTTGAAAAACAGATGCAACTAATGTCCACAATTATATGTAACCAGTTTGCCTATCAGAAAAAGAGACAGAATCTGAGAGCCAATTAAAATTTCTTGAAAAGGACATGCTGATTGGCCACACTCAGGTCTTATATCCAGTTTTATAACAATCAGGAAGAAGGTCACAGAGAATGAACTTGGCTTCCTGGAGTTGATTTTCGTATACATTGTAGACAGATGATGGAGCAAAACAATTCTGAGAACAGTGGGACTGGAGAGTCAACCCAAAAGTTGTCTATTATAAAATCCCATCTCCTTAAGGTTTAATGGGTACAGAGTGGGTGGTGGAAAAGTTTTGATAATAGTGGTGATGGTAGCACAACATTGTGAATGCAATTAATGTCATTGAATTGCATTCTTGAAAGTGTCTAAACTGAGAAATGTTACCCGAATTCAAACAAAAAATCTCCTCTCTCTTCCCTACAAAGTAACTGCTGATTTTAGCCGTTATTAAGGCTAACCGGCATCCCTGCTCTTACTGCAGTTTGGTCTTGCATTCATTTAACATTTGAAAGACACTATTCTAGGTTTTGGAAATTGTCTTAGTTTACTAGGGCTGCAACAACAAATACCACAGACTAGTGGGTGGCTTAAACAATAGGAATTTATTGTCTCGCAGTTTTGAAAGTTAGAAATCTCAAATCAAGGTGTCAGCAGGATCATGCTTTCTCTGAAGATTGCCGCAAGCATTCTGGGGGCTTGTGGTGATCCTTGCTCAATCTCTACCTCCATCATTTGACCATGAATCTCCTTCTGTCTCCTACTCCTATTCTGTGTTCAAATTTCCTCTTCTTATATGGACGCCAGTCATATTTGATTAAGGCCAATGCTGATTCAGCATGCCTCATCTCAATGGGGTCTTTGAAGATCCTGTTTGCAAATGAGTTCACATCCATAGCACAAGGGGTTAAGACTTGAACATGTCCTTGGGTGGGGGGGGAGGGGGCATGATTCAATCCATAACAAATATAGAGCAGTGAATTCAACAGGTAAAACCACTAACTTGAGAGGTCTTTCCTTTTCCCCCTTCGATTGTTTGAGATCTCTCATATTTTCCCAAAAGGTATTCTTTTAGCCTAACATTATTTGAAATGAGTTTTTATCACTATCAATCAAAATTCCTGGGAGAGAAATACTACAACCGACACATCCCCAAATTTAAAACCAGCTGAGTCAGGATAGAGTAGGGCATTGTGAGGACACTGCCATTAGGCTAGGATATTATCAATCCTTATTAGGTGGTAGAAAATCAGGAGGTTAAAGGATGATCAGTTGTCTTCTAGAAAGCAGAGCATTACTCACAAAGTAGGATTTTCAAGTAATCTGTTAGGAAAATGTACAAATGTTGCTATATGTGGCTACTTCTTCCCCTAAGTTAATGGTTCTGGCTCATCTGAAAGCAAAAAGAGAACAGCTGGACAGAAAAACAGATCTGCTAAAAGAATTAATTTCTGGTGGGCAACGGTGGCTCAGTGGCAGAGTTCTCGCCTGCCGTGCTGGAGACCTGGGTTCAGTTCCCGGTGCCTGCCCATGTGAAAAAAAAAAAAAGGAATTAATTTATTTCTAATTGTAGTTAGAGATCTGAACGGCAGAAGCGGCACCTTAAAGTTAGTGCACTGATTAGGACACTGGATATCTGGGATGGTTGAGAAGAACTGGGGAAGCTGATGTCCCAGATTGCTTCTAAATAACTCCGATGTGCATCTGTCTGAAATGCAGATGTATAATAAATTGGAGGGAGGACCCAGAGGGTAGGAAAGATGAGCTTTGCCTCACTATTCCAGCCTATTGTCTTTCAAACTCAGAGGCAGAATCCAATAAATCTAGATTTCAGAATAAGTGTGGAGTCCCTAAGTTTGATGTTCAGAAACTGATGCCATAGAAGTGAGATCCAAATTTAAAAATGGAATTCTGCCAAGATTTCTGGTGTTAGCTACCAGCAAACTGAATCCCCCAAGCCTCCCACCCATACTGTCATCAGTTGCCTGCTAACAAAGGACTTAAAAGAGTTGTACTGCAAGGAGTACCCAAACCTGTCAAAGAGACCCATCCTTGCTCAACTTGAAGGCAACTCTCGGACCACATTAGCAAACCAAACAGAAATGAACTGCAAAGGTGCTACAGATCCCTGTAACAGAATCTTCTTCAATTCTTCTCTCAAATGTGGCTCTGATTAACATTGGCCAAAGGTAGAACTTCCCTGTAGATAGAAGCCAGAGGAGCCAGAAACGAACAGATACCCATGAGAGTGAGTGGCCCACGATCCAGATAACCGTCTCCTCTAGTGACTCAGTATCTTATTGTTCCCCTTACCCTCACTAAATTGGAGCCTTTTTTGCGGTTATACTTTGTTTACCTGATCTTTGGATAACAGATGTATTGAGTGGTTAAATACATTTATTTAGCTCTTAAGTTGCAAAATCTCAAGGCTCCACATCCAATTATATACAACAGGATGAATAGGCATTCACCAGAAGCTCTAAGCTTGGAAATCAGTGGTCCTTGGTATCCCCTCTGGATTTGTCATCTGGAAAGTATTTTCAGTTTTCACCCATTGGGAAAGGGTTGCCTTCAGATAAAATGCAGTGGTGTGTACAATAATAATAGCTAACATTCACTGAATCCATTCTATATGCCAGGCACTGTTCTAAGCACTTTACATACATGAAATCACTTAACTGTTCCAAGTACCCTATGAGGAAGTTACTATTATTACCTCCATTTTACAGAGTGTACCTGAAACAAGAAGTTAAGTACTTTGCTTAAAGCTGATCTGAGATCTAAATCCATGGTTTGTATTCTTAAACATTGTATTGAATTCCTTATAGGAAATTTAATTTTCTGGCTTTTTGCTTGACAGACTATCTCTACTGATTTTTTGAAGTACAACTTACATACAGCAACCAACACATTTAAAGTGTACAATTTGATGAACTTGACCTGTGTTGATACCCATGAAAGCAACACTATAATCAAGATAAAGAATTTGTCTATTACCCTTCCCCAACAATTACCTCATGTTTCTTTGAAATTCATCTCTTACCCCCACTCTGCTAATTCCCAGGCAAACACTGACATGCTTTCTGTCACCATTGCTCAGTATATGCATTTTCTAGACTTTTATATAAAGTAAGTCATACTCATTTTTGTTTGGCTTCCATCACTCAACATCATTATTTTGAGATTCATCAATGATGATGAATATATAACAAATTTGTTTCTTTCTTCCCGAATAGTATTTCATTGTATGGATATATCACAATTTGTGTATCATTGGTTTGTTGACAGCAGCTATGAACATATATGTATAAGTTTGGTATGGATATAACGTTCATTTCTCTTGGATGAGTTTCTAGGCGTGCAATGGTTGGTATATGTTGAAATGTTGGGAAACTATTTTCCAAAGTAGCTATCCTATTTTACATCCTCACTAGCAGTGTTTTTGAGCTCCAATTGCTCCACGTCTTCACCAGCACTTGATATAGTCAATCTTTTTAAAATTTTAACCACTCTCGTGGGCATATAGAGGTATCACATTTTGGTTTTAACTTGTGTTTCCCTAATGTCTGATGATGTTGAACGTCTTTCCATGTACTTATATGTAGTCCATATCTCTTGTTTGTTGAAATGTCTGTTCAAATAATTTGCCCCTTTTATTTTACTTTATTTTTATTTTCATGTTTTATTACTGGTCCTAGTTCTTTCCTCTCTAGTTGACTTCCATTTCTCTAAGAAAACATGCCACAAATTAGAACACAAATCAAGGATATGTAAATAGTTTGCTGGGAAGGGCACAGGTTTGGAAATTAGGCATATATGGGCTTGAATTCTAGCTCTGCCTCTTGAAGAGTGATGCAACATTTGGCAGCTAAGCTAACATCCCTGAACTGCAGTTCATTTGTCTATAAAATAGACCTAAAGAACCTACCTCCTAATATTTATATGAGAAATAAATGAAAACCCCTTTCTTTCAAAAGTACCCTATAACAATAGGAATAACCCTTGTTGAGGCCATATTTTGAACAAGTGATTTCCTATGAGAAATTTTTTTTTCCTATGAGAATTTTGATTGTAGAAATTATTAGAATTCCTTCAATGCCAGATATTCATATAAAATGACATTTACTTACTGGCATCTTGTTTATTTCCCTTTCCCTTTCTTCCACTTATCCATTTTCTCTTCTCTGTATACAGTACACACAGTGTGCAAAAAAGGCTCATCATATTCACACATACACACACACAAACACAATACCCTATGACATACCCGCAAAATATCTGCTGTGCTACTAGGCTCTCCCCAGAGGCATGGGGAACCCACTTATCTGGATGCCCCTCTCCTTTGGTCTTCCTGTTTATAGACTGCCCTTATTCTTTCCTGAGGTCCTCATTGTTTATAGCCTTCCAGTCAGGGACATAATGATCTCTTCCATGCAGGTTATTTTTAAAGTCGAGGTAGAGAATTCCCAGTTTTCCTGTCTGCAGTGGCTTGAAGGCACAGGTGGCCATCAACAGCTGTGTGAAAGCACAGTAGTAGCTTTCTGGGTCTCTACATTGTGCCCAGAGTCTACCTGGGAGTTGCACGCTGTAGGTTTGGTGGGGGGAAGGACAGCAGTGGGAGAGTAGGGTGAGAGCTATAGTCCCTGGCTTTGTGATAAAGAAAGAGCAGCTTCTAGACAGGGTTCAACCTGAAAAAAGGCTCCCTTCTTATACAGAAATTATTCACTCTAGTTTATGCTTCCTATGTAATAACATCAAATATTCCTTCTGGCTGCAGAAGCTCAGGATTTGACATCTTAACTACTTCATGCCCAGTCTGCAAGAACTACTAAAAGCTTCTGCCACCATGTTGTGCCTATAATAGGTGCCCTCCTATAGTAGCTTGCTTCCTAATTCTGATTTCTACTCCCAAATGGGCATCAGGACCATCTCTCCACATTCCCTTGTGGTTGTCCACCACTGTGGTTCTGTACAAGTGTAAATACTACCATTCTCCCAGTGACCACCTCTTCTTCATGCCTTCGATTCCTGTGGCTCCTTCCCTCAGTCCTACCCATCCTTGATGAACCCAACAGTTGATTTTTTAGAAGATGCCAAGGGGCCCCTGGAACTTCACAGGCTTATTTAAAGGAAGTACGGCCCTCCCAGTGTTTTAGGGCTTAGATCTTTCCTGAAAAACTGCTGGTGTTCTCTACCCTGAGGAAATACTACCATGTAGATGGGATATCTAAGATAGCCATCTCTCTCACTAAATGGAAACCTTCTAAGTCCCCTTTATGGAGAAACTCATAAAAATAAACCTGCAGTAGATTACAAAAAGCATATGAAAGGAGAAGTTGCATTAAGCCCAGAGTCCTGTGGGATGCCACAAAAAGACTGGCTTAGACTCAAATGCTAATAGCCCTGCTGATGAGCATGGACAACATGATTACACAGGGATGGCAAGGCCAAGTTCTCCACTCTCTCCCTAGCTGGCGAGAGCAAACTTCCTGGAACAGCTCCCTCCTACTTCCCCTCCTCTTACCTCCCATCCAGGCACTTAAAAAACTTCCGAGAATCTTCCTGTCACAAGCCTTTTCAGACAAACTAAAATGGATCAAGTAATTGTCCTTCACAGAAACCTCAGTGCCTTACCTTCAGGTATCATGATTAGAAAACAAAACGAAACAGATCAAATAAATTACTTTAGGGAACAAAGTGTTAACGCTAGAAAGAATACCAGACATCCAGAGAACGAGGATGGGAGAGGGGACTTGCTGGGAACCGACTGCATGTTAGGCCCTGTGCTAAAGCGGTTTAGTCTCACATGTTTTCCCTCTAGTCCTCGTTATAACCCTTCAGGGTAAGGATTACAATCCCCAATTTTTGAGTGAGGAGATGGAGGATCACGGAGTTTGAAGAATTTGTCTCGGGTCACATAGCAATTCGCAATGGACCTGGGATCTGATCACAAATCGGTTTGATTTCCCAACCTCATGGATTTCCCAGCACACGCTTGACATTTGTGCGTGGCTCCCATTCTACCACCCCCACCCCCCACCTTCACCACCTTCTTTGGCCTCTGGCTATGTTGTGCTAGACCCACTGTGATGGTACCTGTTGTCGTTTTCTCCATGTTGCACAGTTTTCCTGAAGCATATTCATTAAGCCATTGGAGCTACCCTGTGTTCCAATGCAGTCTCTTCCCTCTCATCCTCTCCCGGTCACTTGACCAGGCCAATGGGCCTTTGTGGATGAGAGCACCATCTAATTCAGGCTCCCACAGTGAGGAAAAGTGTCTGGGTCTTCCTGTTTCAAAGTTGGCTCTGCTGTTTTGGTCATTCATTCAATCCCTATTTTTTGTTGTTGATTTAGTGGTATGTGTGTTTGTATGTTGGGTGGTCTGAAAGCCTTTTGCTCTCAAAGCTCATTTGATGAGCACAAATGAATGACCTGTTCTCAGACCACTAATAAACAATCTTTCCCCGCTCAGATTTGTCGCCCTACCCACTTCTTCAAGGGGTTCCTTTTCCAGAAACCTCTCTTGATGACCTTAGACACTAAGGATACAAAATTGAATAAGACATTGTTTTAGCCTACTAATAGCTCACAACAGGGTGAGAGAGATGGGCACTATTAACCAGTGTTCAATTCAGAAAATGGAAAGTAGTGTAGATAAAATCCTTTAAGAAGAAAGGATTTTAATATGGGGATTAGATTCTTATAAAATCATTGAAAGAGTTAGAGGAATGGATTGAGGGCTTCAGAAATGACTTCGAGAGAGAGACGTTACCTGTGCTTCATCAGGAAGGTGGGAAATCAGGAATCCCCATATTATTGAATTCTAGATTCTAGTATCTAGAACATACCACATACCCACAATCAAGAACTCAGAGAGTCATCACTGGGAAGCTATTCTCATTGCTGTTGAAATGGACTCTTGACAATCATCAAACTATGGTATAGCTATTCATGCAATGCAGAAAAACTTTGTGTCTCCATAACTGCTCTCGCCTTCAGAAAATATCTAAAGACACAAGATTTCCTTTCCTTCATATCTACTTTTCAAATCTTCTATGAGTGTATCTCTTCACTGGAACTTAATTAACATCAAGAACCCTTCTCTACAAGGAAGCCTGGAAAATGAACTTATGCTATAGAAGGTCAGAGTGAATATTGGGGGAATGACTAATGGTCTCTGTTGCAGACTCATGAGCGCATGTGTGCACTAACATGTTAGAGGACGTGCTCTATACATGCTATGGTAAGTCACAAGGAAGAGGATCAGTTCAGAGAAAGTGGCAGAGAGGCAACTCTTCCTATTGAGTCTTGAAGAATGTCTTTAAGAAGCTTGCTTCAAAGAGGGCTGAAGGGCAGCTGGGACAAAGTAAACATTATGTGTCAAGGCCAGGGGGCAGGAAAAAGCGTACCACACTTAGAATCAGCCTGCATTTGGCTGGAACAGAAGGCAGAAAGAAGAGTGCATGGAACAATGAGGCCCACGACGTGGCAGGGTCCAGATCAGGGCAGGTCTTGTGTGCCATGCTCAGGAGCTCGAATTTTCCCCTGGAAGTGATGGGGAGCCTTTGGAAGATTTATGCCGGGGAATGACAAAATGAGCTGTGCTTTAGAAAGAACACTCTAGATGCTGTATGGTGGACAATTGGAGGGGGTGGAAATCAGAGTAAAGAGAGCAACTGGAAAGGTGCTGTGCTATACTTGGCTAGAAACAGTTAGAGCCTAAACTAAGACATAACTATTGGGATAAGGAGGAGAAAACATGGCAAATAACAGGAAGTTGAACCAATAGGACTCGAATGATCTAAAGTAATTAATTGGAAACTATTATGAGCATATACCATGTGCCAGACTCTATGATTTTGCATATGTGAATTCATCCAATCCCTACAAAACTCGATGATGTACATTCTATTATCAATCCAAGTCTACAGATGAAGAAATGGAAGCATAGCTGGTAAATGGCAGAGCCAGTACTTGCAGCCAGGTAGCATAGTTTTAACAAACAGATGTTTAGCCACTTTATTATGATACTCCTCATTCTTAGTGATAAAATCTGTTTGTGCATGCTTTTTGAATCTGTATTTCACTTATGAATCCTGCTGTAGACCCCTGAAGTAGGAGTTCTTTTAACCTAGAAGTACGTGGATGAACTTCTGAAAATGTAGTGAACCATGAAATTTCTTCACATTTTTTCAATACATGTGCGTTGTTTTTCTGGAAAGCAGTGTCAAGGCTTTCAAAAGATAACTGAATGAGTCTTCAACTCAAAAAAATGTTTAGGAATTTTTCCTAGAGCACTGTTTTTCAAAGTGTGATCCCTGAGCCAGCAGCATTAGCATTTCTGGGGGACCAGTTACAAATGCTTATCCCCAGGCCCCATCCCAGACCCGCTGAATCAGAAACTCTGGAAGTAGGACCCAGAAATCTGTTTTTGATTTCTGATGCATGCTTAAGTTGGAGAACCACCTCCCAAGAGCAAGCAAGAGCAACAGTGATGTGGCAATAGGGACTTCTCACTGGCCCGGGTGAGATGCTCATCATGGATGTGGTGTCAGGGAGGGAGGAATGAAATCTTAGAAGACTGAGATTTTCTTTGGACACCCTCAGGAAGCACTGAGACCTAACCTCCGTACACACTATGCAGAGGTTTTGGACAGGCATTGGAGCTTCCATAGATCTCAGAATAGGCCTTCCTGGGAGATTTCCAAAGATGGTTTCTGGACTCTGGTCTCTGAGGAGGTGCAACCTGGAGGCTCGTCCACCAATCCCGCAATGCTCCCATGGCATCTTCTAGGGCTACAGTTTAGATATCTTATTTTGTCCAAAGTACACAAGCTTCTGATGACATTTCAGCAGAGGATAACTTGCCTGTGTTCCCTGGGGTATTCAGAAGGCACTGACACCCTAACCACTCACTGTGAGGAGCCAGGGCCTCTGTCCCACACCCCTCCTAGTTGACACCACAGCTGTGCAATCTGTTGCAGGACTTATTGCCACAATGCCAGTCTCTTTCCACATCTTCCTGGAAACACAGAAAGGTCCAGAAACAACTGTAGTGCTTACGGATGGCAATGCCAAGGATTATTTCACCCCACTCCCCTGCTGCCCCTCCCCTGCAGGAACCCAAGCCTGGCCTCCTTCTTTCTGCTAAGTCATAAAGCTGGAAAGTGCTTAGGGTAAGGAGAGAGCATGTGCCTGCTGGTTGGCTTGGAAGGGTTCTGGGAATGCATTATGATCTAAACAACTATTCCAGTTATTCATGTGACTCAGTCCCTGAAATCGGGATCTTCCTGTGTCCACAAGGCTTGGTGTTGCTGAATCAGTGCTGAGGAGAGCATCTTGTCAGCCCTCCTGGGTGCCCAACACCCCTCCACACTCCCCTTCATCCCCCAAGGGCACTAAAACAAAAGCAGACAGACTGGGTGAGTTTTTCTGCTTGTTCAGTTTCATTTTGAAACAAGCAGCCAGCCTCCTCCCATCACAGATCCTTACCAGACACATCTGTCGGTCTTCTCTGGTGCATTTTGGAGGGGAAGCAATCAGAAACATTCATTCATGCATCACGTATTCGCGTATGCATGGAACATGTTTACACAGCACCTACTATGTGACGGGCCAGTTGCTAAGGGTTGGGGACCAAAAGAGACGTGGGTTGTATCTGCCCACACAGTTCAGAGGTCTGGTGGGGGAGAACGCATCAACGGACCATTTAGGAAGCAATGGGAAAAGGCTGTAAGAGATCTGGAGAGCTCTGAAAATGCTGAGCCGCAAGCAACAAACCCTTCTACTTGCCGAGAGTGCCTCTTTAACATGCAGCAAAATCTATAAAGGGGATGGGAATTCCTTTCATTTATGGAAGCTAGAGAAAGAAGAAAAGTCCAGGAGCCGATATGGCTCAAGTGGGAAAGAAGAAAGGAAGGAGGCCAAAGGGCAGTGAGACTCAAGTAGCAGGTTTCACAGATTTGCTGAAGGGCTGTTTCTTAACTTGAACCTGCTATGTGCTATCTGCTAGGTAGGATGGCTCAACTTCCTTAAAATGGTAAAGGACTTGCACTTTTCTCTCCTTCATTTGAGGAGGAAAAGGAGGAGGAAAGACCATAATGTTGCTGAATGAAATTTTGGGAAAAAGTAAAGAAACTCATACAAGCATCTACTGTGTTTTAAGCCTTTATATGTAAATATCATATCTCCTTTAAACTAAAGGAATATACAAACACAAATACACTAGGGGAATTTCAGCCTTATTTTGCAGAAAAGGAAATTGAGACACAGAGAAGTTAAATTGCCTGCACAAGGTTATTTAACTGAGCAGAGATTTTGGTGGCTGAGCAGAAATTTAGGCCTATGATCTCCCCACTCATACATTTACTTCCCAAATAGGAACACAATATACAAAAAAATGCTAGTATCCCCAGTTTATAGATGGGGAAACTAAAGCAATGAGAAGTTGAGTAATATCTCCAAGGTAAATGAGGTAACAAAACGTTATCAGATCTAGGTTTGTCTAAATTCAAAGCCTAATCCATTTCTGCTATACCACCCTGCTTTTTTCCATTTTGAAATCAGATATTGTCTTTCTATAAAAATGGAACCTGGTATCTTCGTCATCGAAGATTGTGATTTTAATCCTCCACAATATTAGAATTAAAATGCTTACTCATAAGCCCAAGCATACTTCCTTATTCATTTGTTCATCCATTCAATAAATTGATACTGAATATTCATCTACTGTGCCAGACACAGGATCTGGAGAATAGAGCAAGGAAAAAGGCAGCCGTGGTCTTTTCCCCTCATGGAGTTTCAGTATAGCAGGGAGAGAAAAACATGACATAACTAATTATATAACAAATCAGTTTATTACAACTGTAGCAAATAGTACAATAAAGATAGCTAACAGTTCAATTGACCTTATCATGTGCCAGGAGCTATTCTAAGTATTCTACATAACTTAGCTCATTTAGTTCTCAAAGGCCTTGTGAGGGAAGTGCAGAAATCAATAAGGGCTTCCTGAAGGAAGCTTTAGCTCAGTCTAGAAACTTGGGGCAGTGGTTAGGCTGTAGTGAGGGCCATCCAGGTCCAAGCTGGGAAATGAGTGCAGTCCAGGGCTGTGCCATCCGGGTAGCCACTAGTTGCTTGAAGCCATGGAGATCTTGAATTGTGGCTAAACTGAGATGTGCTGTCAGTGTAAACAACACACCGAGTTTCAAAGACAGTATGAGCAAGTATTTTTTATATTGATTACATGTTGAAACAATATTTTGGATATATTGGGTTGCAGCAAACAAATTTTTAAAATTAATTTCACCTGTTTCTTTTTACTTTATTAAATGTGGACACTAGAACATTTTAAATGACATATGTGGCTCACATGATATTTTGATGGGACAGCTCTGGTCTTGAAGGTTAGGAAGCCTCAGGGAGCAGGCACAGGAGGGGAAGCAGAGCTTGGAGGAGGTGTCAAGAATGATGGGAGAAGAGAAAAGAAGATGCCAAAGGCAAATTTGAACTGCCAACCTTCTATCCTAGAGTTTCCTTTAAATGGTCACAAAGGGTCGTTGCCATCTTTGCAAGCCCCAAATCTGAGCTGTGGGTTGGGTCACTAACTTATGGAAAGTTGTCTCCTCCTCCTCCAAACCAGCTCTGGCTGTGCACCAGGGGATAGTTATGGCCATTCTGGAGTCTAGTTTTGTAAACGAGAGACAAGAACCCCCAAGACAAAAAAGTAAAAAAGCAAAATGGAGGAACATCTCAGGGTAAAAGTCAAGGTCCTTAGTGGTCGCTGAGCCATAAGATATTTTCCTACCTGATCTCATCTACTCAGCTTCCCACCTGCCTCCCTAACCTCCCCTCCTGTCACACTGGCCCCTGGCTGAGCCTCAAGCACACCAGACAAGTTCCTGCCTCTAGACCTTTGCACTGGCCATTCCCCGGCCTGGAACACTCCCCTGCAACCAGGCCCCCTCCTTGCCACACCCCACTGCCCAGTTACCTTCCCTGGTTAAAGCCACCTTCTCAATAAAGCCTACCCTGACTACTTATTTAAAATTGTAACTCCCTTTTGGTACTCTCTTACCCTCCTCTTTTTTTCTTTTTAACAGCTTCAACCACTTTATAACATATTCATTACTTTACTCTTCTATTATGTTTACTGCAGATCTTCCTTTGAGAAAGTATGTCCCTAAGGACAGGAATCTCTCTTTTGCTTCTTGCATTATCCCCAGCACCCAGTGACTGGCACAGAGTAGTTGCTCAATTAACTTTTTTTTTTTTTTTCAAAGAATGAAAGTGTTAATGGCGCTGCTCAGGGCAGGTTCGGTTGAAGATCAGGCATCCTTTCCCTGTGCACTCTCTCCTCTCCCGAAAGAAAGACCTTTTGCTTCCTTGGCTGCCGTCACATTTGACTAATCCTGCTTCCCACTCAGCTTTTACTACTTAGGGTCCCACCCTGCCCTGGATCCCACACGTACGTCTCCCAAGAGAGCAAAGGAAGCAGCTGGTTCAGTGGACAGCGCCCCAGACTGGGAGTTCCTGCCTGGCTTTGCTAGCATGCTAGTTGCCTCTCCTGGCCTGTTTCCCCAGCTGTCAAGGATTCCGGGTCCAGTGGAAAGGTTGAGCAAGGTTATTGCATTGAGGAGGAAACTGAAGGAGAAAAATTGCCACAGCCAGGGCAGTGGTCCTCAAGGGATAATCTCTGGACCAGAGGTATTGGTACTACCCAGGAGCTTAGAAATGCAAATTCTCAGGGCCCACCCTGACTTACTGAATCGGAAACCCTGATGTGGGGCCTAGAATTCTGCTTTAACAAGGCCTTCAGGTGATTCTGATGCACTAGAGTTTGGGAACCCTGTGGGCTGGGGGAAAGGAGGGAGAATTTTTTAGCACCATCCGGGATGGCGTGAGAAGGTTAGGTGAGAGGACAAGCCCCGGGGAGGGTTAGCACTGGGGTTGATCCAGGCATCAGATGCACTCCTCTTCCTCGCTGAAGCCGCATTGGGTGGTCCCAGCCTAGTCTGGCCTGGGAAACTTGAAAGGCTGCGGCTCTGAAGTCTCCCACCTCAGGAAAGTCCTGTATGGAGGCCATGACCTTGGCCATGCAGGGCTGAAGGCGGCTGTGCTCTCTGCAGGTGGACAGGGAGTGCCGACAGTTTTCTCGCCTGGCGCTCTCACTGCTTTCCACTGTTGGAGATCCGGAGGGATGGGGGCCAGAGCAGCCAACAACAGTTCTCCCCTCTGCCCTCCACCCCTTACCTCCTTCCTGTGACTCTGCATCTGTCTGTTGCCCTCTCTCTGCCTCTGTCTTCCTTCTGTGCCTCTCTTTGTTGTGGCCTCTGTCTCATAGACTTCCTCTCTTTATCTGTCTCTCTCCTCCCCGGTTTCATTCTCCCCCATTTCCTTTTCCTTTCTCATTCTCATTTAGTCTTTCAACAAATAGATATTAAGTGCCCACCATGTGCCCTGGGCTGTCCTGGGCTCTGGGCAGTCGGCAGACAGACAAGATACCTGCTGCAATGCAGCTTACTGCCTCCTTTTGCCTTCCTGACTTCCTCCATTCCTCTTCTGTCCACTCCTCACCACTCGCCCTCCCCTCCTTTCCTGGTAGCTTTTCTTCAAATTTTTTTAGTTTATTATGGTGCATATAGACAACATAAAATTTCCCATTTTAACCACTTGCAAGAAATACCACATTTTGGTTGTATTACATTCATAGGGTTGTTCTACCATCACTCCCACTCACTATCAAAACTTTTCCATTACCCCAAACAGAAACTGGACCCATTAAATATTAACTTTCCATTCTCTCTCCCATCCTCCACCCCCTCATCCCTCTGCCCCAATGCCAATGGTAACCATTAATCCACTTTCTGTCTCTATAAATTTGCATATTCTAGTTCTTTCATGTAAATGAAATCTCATGACATTTGTCCTTTTGTGTCCACATTATGTCTCCAAGGTTCATCCTGTTGTGGCATGTATCAAGACTTCATTCCTATTTAGGGCCAAATAATATTCTATTGCCTGTATATACCACATTTTCTTTATCCATCTGTTGATGGACACTTGGCTTGCTTCCACATTTTATTGTGAATAATGCTGCTGCACACACTTGTGTACATATTTCAATTCTTTGGGCAATATGCCTTGTTGTAGAATCACTGGGTCCTATGGTAATTCTATACTTAACTTTCTGAGCAACTGCTGAACTGTTTTTCACAGTGGCTGTACCATACTACATTCTGGCCAGGGCATGTTAATTTCCTTTTTTAAAGTTATAGTCATCCTAGTGGGTGTGAAGTGTCACCATAGCTTTTCTGTTATTGTTTCCCCTTCTTCTCCCTTTTGTGATATCTAGAGGAGCTTTACTTCTGGAAAGTCCCACAATGGGATTTAAAAGCCTATTTTTGTCTGACTCTTGGAAAGCTGCAATTAAAATGTAAATCTAATCTTGAGGTGCCAACAGTTTAAGTTGTTATCAGCTATTAACACCTCTAAAACTAAACCAAAATTAAGATTTAGGTTTATTAACCTAAAGCAGAGAGCCATACCCTATGGGGTCTTTCAGCTGAGAGAAACTAGTATTTGCCTACTTTGGCCTTTGTGCTAGATAGTCGCTCAAGAAAATGCATACATTCATTCAGCTGTTTACTGAGTCCCTACTATGTACCATATATTGTTCTCTTCTAGTGCTGTCCAATAGAAATCTAATATAAGCCACAAATGAAATTTTAAATTTTCTAGTAGTCACATTAAAAGGAAGTAAAAAGAAACAGTTGAAATTAAAATCAATAATACATTTTATTTAAGCCAATATATCCATAAGGCCATTATTGAAACATATAGTCAGTACAAAAAATATCAGTGAGATATTTTACATTTATCTATTTCCTTCATGCTAATTCTTTGAAGTTCAGTATGTATTTTATGCGTTTAACACCTCTCCATCTGTGTGTGATGACCACATTGGCTGGTGGCTACTCTACCAGACAGCACCATTCTAGACACTTGGGAAACAGCTATGGATAAGGCAAAGAAGGGCACAGGAAGAAACATCTGATCGACTCAGATGAACAAATAAGATGATGATCTTAAATATTATTAAGTGCTGTGAAGAAATTAAAAGAAAATAACAACTGGACAGTACATCCTTTATCCAACCCCCCTCATGTTGAGTAATGATATATAACACTTTTGCAGATATGAAAACTGAGGCTAAGAGAGCATGCAACTTGGGCAATGACCTACAGCTGCTAAGTTGAATGGGTATGATTAAAACTCCAGTTTGTCTGATTCCCAAACTGGTTCCCTTTGCCCGACAAGGCCAGGTTGAAAGAAACAGAAGAGAGAGATGAAGAAAGGTGAGTGGGATGGCTTTGGGTTGAATCTTTTGAGCCCTGAACTAAGAGTTGAATGTGCTGTGTATTATTGATCAGGTTTCATGACCCCTTTGGGTCCAATTCCTGGGTAAAATGGAAGGCCTGGCCTAATGACTACAAAGGCCTCCTCCAGTTAGCACTGAGACTCTGGACCAGACTAGCAGAGCTAGAAAGCTGCTTCTGCTACTTCTTTGCTGTGTGACCTTGGATAGTTTACTGAAGCTCTCTGGGTTTCAATTTTCTCATTTGAAAGATCACTGTAACTATTACCATTCAGTGGACTGATGACAAGGTGAACAATTTATGTTGAGTTTTAGGTTGGGCATCTGGTGCAAAACAAGCATCAAGTATATGTTAGCTCCTTTTACTATTACCCCAGTTTGATCATTCCAACCCCTCCTGCAGGCTTCTCAGCCAAGGCCAGAGACATGTTGCCCTGCAGCCAAAGCTTATCTGGTGCTTGGCTCATACCCAGTCTAAACCCTTTCTTTCCTTGTACAATGGAAATCTGTGCTGGTTTAAAAGGAAGTGTGCCCCCTAGAAAAGCCATGTTTTAATCAAATCCCATTTCATAAAGGTAGAACAATCCCTATTCAATACTGTATGTTTGAAACTGTGATCAGATCATCTCCCTGGATGATGTGGTTTAGTCAAGAGTGGTTGTTAAGCTATATTAGGTGATGACATGTCTCCACCCATTTGGGTAAGTCTTGATTTGTTTATTGGAGTCCTATAAAAGAGAAAACATTTTTGGAGAATAGGATACTCAGAGAGAGCAGAGCAGAATGACATAGCCATGAGAAGCAGAGTCCACCAGCTAGTGACCTTTGAAGATGAAGAAGGAAAACGCCTCCCGGGGAGCTTCATGAAACAGGAAGCCAGGAGAAGAAGCTAGCAGCTTGACACCGTGCTCGCCATGTGCCCTTCCAGAAGAGAGAGAAACCCTGACTGTGTTCACCATGTGCCTTCTCATTTGAGAAAGAAACCCTGAACTTCATCAGCCTTCTTGAACCAAGGTATCTTTCCCTGGATGCCTTAGATTGGACATTTATATAGACTTGCGTTAATTGGGACATTTTCTCAGCCTTAGAACTGTAAATGAGCAACTTATTAAATTCCCTTTTTAAAAGCTGTTCTGTTTCTGGTATATTGCATTCCAGCAGCTAGCAGACTAGAACAGAATTTCTATCTTGATTCCTGATTATGAAAGCACCAGGGAGCTTGGGAGCTTTGGACCTCAGTGGATTTTCAATTAAGGCCTTTTTTTACTAGTCCACCCAAAAAGGGGATAAAGAGTTTTATGCAGAACAGTTAGAAATGTTTTATTTTCAAATCTATCAGCTTTCACAGAGGTTTTGGGCAATGCTCAAAGCATATTCCTTATTTCATATGGTCTAGACCAGGGTCCAAAGACCACAAGGAGAGCACTGCCTGGTAATAAGGAATAGGAGCCTCAAGTGGTATGTTTCGTCCTAGCTATGGGACCTTAATTGTTTTGAGTCTAAGTTTTTTTATTTTAAAATGGACTTAATTGTGGCATCTATTTTATCACATAGTTGTAGAAATGAAATGATGCATTTGGTACTACTATAGTTGTTGGCACATAATAATTACACAATAAACATTGGCTATTAGCAGCTCTCATTGATACTGGAACATTGGGGATTAGAAGGGTTTGAGTCTGTCTTAGCTCTATCACCTACGAGCTGTGTGGTCTTTGGGCAAATCAATTTATATCTCAGAACCTCAGGTTTTGCATTTGAAAAATGGGCATAAAAGTATTACCTGCACTATCTGCCTCGGAGTGTCTTCATAAACATCAAATAAAATTCTCTTGTGTGAATGTGCTTTGAAAGCAGTGAAGCTCTGTACCCATGTTGATTATCATTGGTAGTTATTTTTCTGTCTAGGCATCATATCTAGTCTTTTGCTGATCTGAGCTGTCTCATCATTGCCTTTGTACTAGAACACAAAGAACTCATCTATCTTTGTACCAGTAAAGCTCAGCAAACTGCTTCATGCGGTTGACATGCCCAGATACATTCTGGTGGTATAATCCTAGGCCATTCTTTTAAATTCTCTGAGCTGTTTCCTTATCTCTAAAATAGGGATAATCTTAATATTTGACTTATTATTTCGAGATTAAAATATGTTGAAAACACAAATCTTTAACGAAATATGGGGAAAACATTGTCCTTATTACCCACTGTGAAGCCCATTTTTCCTCCTCCTTGCTCCCAGCTCAGGACAGCAATCACACAGAGCTACTTACGGTTTTCTGTACAGGTTCATGTTGATTCGTGTCTTAGTGCCTGTACTCTTTCCCAAACCTGGTTCCTATTCTTGGAATTCCCCTTTGCTCACCCTTCAACCTGACCCCTTGCTTTGTAGGATGCCTAAGAAACCTTCCTCATTCTCTGTGGACCAGCTCCAAGTGGTCTCCTTCTCTTTAAAGGCTTCCCAGACACTCCCAACCTAAGTCAATCACCAGTGCTTCATGGGTCCCTCTGTGACCAATTCCGATTGCCATCATATCTCCCAGCACCCCGCAATATGACTATTGTTTAGTCTTTCATTTAATGGCAACAATAGAGTATAGCAATGATGCACATAGGCTCTGAAATCTAGGCTCAAATGCTATGTCTGACACTTAATTTTGTCACTTTGGGAAAGTTGTTCATCTACTCTATGTTTCAGTCTCCTTGTGTGTAAGGAGGGATAACAATGATCCCTGCTTCACAGGTTGTTGTTGAGGGGAGTCACATTAAACACTTAGAATAGTGTGTAGTGTGTAGTAGGTGCTCCGTAATTTTCAACTTTTATTAATGTTTTTGCCTTTCTTACCTGGTAGCAAGGGGTGGGTCTTATCCTCAGTACCTAAAACAGTCCCTAACATAAGGAGAGGCTCAGCAAATTATTGTTAAATGAATGATTCAGAGAATTCCACATGCTATGAATTCTTCTGTCTGTACTCAGCCCTCTCCCCCACCCTATGAGAGCTGCCCGCTCTCCAGTTTTCTCTGGAAATAGGTCTTGTAGTTTCGGCTTTCCATTCAATTCTAGTGCTGCTTTCTCAGTCAGGAGTTCCCCATCTCCTGCTTGGCTTCTTATTTATTTTTCTGACTCAAATTCTTCCTGCTCCACCCCAGCCTATCGTCCTGTTTCACACTCAGCCTGCTAAGACATTGAACCTTCTGCTCATCCCCTGCTCCCAATCCCACTAGATCCCACATTTTCTACTGAATTACATCAGAGGTCTTCTGCCAGGATTTTAAAAGCCCTCCGGTATCTGGGTCTCCCACAACATTCATTTATTCTTTCTCTACTTGCGTGGCTCTTCTCTGAGCATGACAACTTCCTCACCATCTCAGCCTTCCTCCTGTTCATCTCCACACCCAAACCATCCACTCATCCATCCATCTGCCCACACATCCACCTTTCCACCCATCCATCTATCCATCCATCCGTGCATCCGTCCAACCACTCATCCACATACCTATCCAGGCATTCATTTAGCATTCACTGTGTGCCCATCACTCTCTAAGTCACTATGTGGAATACAGACTTGAACAAGAAGAGTTGGTCCCAACTTTCTGTATTTGATAATCCATTAGGGGAAATTAAATAACTGCAGAACTATAATTTGTGGCAGAAGGTGGTTTGTATCATATGAGGGCTATGGTAGATTTTTAAATTAGAATCCATGAATGAGCTTCAGGGACTCTGTGAACTCCTTAATATTATAAGCAAAATTGTGTGAGCAAGAGGATGTGCATAATACCTACTTATCTACATGTGCATTCTTCAGGGGAAGGGTTCCATGGCTCTTGTCACATTGTTAAAGAGGGTCTCCAGGAAATATAAAGGGCTGGGTAAGAAAAAGCTTGGGGAAGAGATAGCTCTTTTTCAGAGACTTGAAGGTGGAAAGAGATAAATTAATGTTTATTTTTCCATACCCACTATGTTCCAGACATGCTTCTATTTTTGCAATCTTGGATGTGTCCTTGTTTGGAATATGGGAATGGTAGAGAAATAAGGGGGGATCAAACAAACCTTTACTGAGTACCAAATACATGCAGCATCATCTCATTTAATGCTTATGGCAACCTTTCCAAATAAGTATATTATTTTTCATTTTTTGCATGGGCAGGCACCAGGAATCAAACCCGGGTTTCTGGTATGGTAGGTGAGAATTCTGCCACTGAGCCACTGTTGCACCACCCCCAAATAAGTATATTATTTTTATCCAAATAAGTTTATTGATCCCCATTTTACTGATGAGGAATGTGAGACTTGGAGAGAGGTAAAGCAAGGCTTACAGTCAAATAGCCACGAAGAGTGGAGCAAGGATTTGAACCCATACTGCCCTGGTTCTAGGGCCGATGATCTCTGCCTTGCTCCCAGGGTCTTATGTGGATAAGGGATGTCATTATGTGAGAAAGTGTTTTATGGCTGTAAAACACTGTTCAGTTTAAGGGAAGATCCTGTTTTGTGCTTTGTTAATGTTAAAAGGGTTTTACAAGCCTAAGGAATTGCTATCATTAAATTTTCAACAACCTCCAAAGAGAACAACCTTTTCCTGTGGCTCCTGCCCATGTAAAAGGTCATTGAAGGTTTGTTTTTGCCCAGAGAGTGTTATCACAGCAGTTTCCAGGAACAAGGCTAGGCATGGGGCAGGCACCTAGCAAGCACTTGTGGGCAGGTCTGCTGGCAGAAAGGTGCCCTCAGCCCCCTGCCAGCTGCTGTGCCCCTCTCTGCTGGAGGTTCTGTCTGATAGGATGGCAGTCTACCCCACCACAGCCGATAGAGGAGATATCTCCTCATAACTGCCCTCTGGTCAGGAGCCACAGGACTTGCCAGCAGGAGATGCAGTCCTCTGAGTCCAGTGGTCTCAGGAACTTCAAGAAACGTTGGGTCCACTCCAACTATCAACCGCCCCCCCTGCCCCCCAATACCAGAGCGTTCCTCCTGCTGCCTGACAATCCACCACTCCTCCACAACCTGGAGGAACTCAAGCCCAGGTAGAAAACTGCTGGACTTCTCACAAGGGGAGATTGAACAAAATGACCTCTCAGTTTCCTTCCTGTCACATAAGACAGGGATGAGTTATAATTTTTCAATTAAATTGTTTTTCCTTGAAAGCACGGGTCATGTAATTTGTTGATCTGGCCCTCTAACACACTTTATCCTTCCCTCCTCTCCATTCCCCCCACCATCATTCCCCAGAATCACTGCCACACCCGCCTCACTGGGTCTCCCTGCATGGACTGTGTCCTGTTCCATCTGTCCTCGAAAGCCAGATTGGTATTTCTAAACAGATCTTATGTTATCTGTGGCCTTCTTCTAATTCTTCAATCATGCTCCTTGAAGGATTTCAAGACATGAATTTTTTTGCCAACTGTTCATGTCTCTTCACTTATTTCCTTACACTTGGTGTTTTTGCACCTTATGTTCTGGTCACACCATACACCTTCCCGCCTATGGCTCTTCCCATGTGCTGTTTCTCTGCTTCTGGCATCTCCAGCTCCCTCCTCCTCAGCCTGCCAGTCTCAGTCACTTACACAGGGAACCCTTCTATTATGGATTAAATCAGGTACCCCCAAAAAAACACACAGGTTCAAGTCCTAGCCCCAAGTGCCATGAATGTGAACATATTTGTAAATAAGCTCTCTGAAGGTGTTATTGGGTAAGGTGAGGCCTAACTTAATTCGGGTGTGCCCTTATAAACAGAAGATATTTGGACACAGTAAGTCAAAGAGTGGGAGAGGTAGAGGGAGGGAAGGAGAGAGAGAGAGGAAGAGAGACAGAGAGAGAGAAAGAGAGAAGGAGAGAGAATGAGAGAGAGAGAGATGGCCATATTATGGAGGCAGAGATTGAGTTATGTGACAAGCCAAGGAACATCATGGATTGTTGGCCACCCACCAGAAGCCAGGGGAGAGTCAGATTCTCCCTTTTAGAGGAAGTATGGCCCAGTCGACACACCTTGATTTCCAACTCAGCCCCCAGAACCACGAGATAATACATTTCTGCTCGTTGAGCCAACTAGTCTGTGGGATCCTGTCTCAGCAGCCCTGGTAAACTAAGGCAACTACCCTCCAGCCACCAAGTCTGCATAGGTGCCCTGCTCTGGGTTCCTACAGGTCCCACAGTCCTCTTCACCCTGTATTGCAATTCTCTGGTAATTTTTCTATTTCTCCCACCAGGCTGGGCAGGCTTTATCTGTGTTTGCTGGTTTATCATCTTCTCAGGGGCCAACCCACGAGGCCAAAGACGCTCACTTATAAGGGGTGCATGGTGAAAGCTTGCACTCCATAAAAAGGACTCTGCCCTGAAGCAAGGTCAGATTTCATTGCCCCAGAACTTGGAAGGCCCTGCTGCAGAGGGTCCCTCATGTGGAAAACATTAGTGAACCCTCCTCCCCTCCCTTAACTGAATTTGCTCAGAAGGCAGAAAGGCTTTTGAAAGCACCTGAATCATATTATAGAGCTTGGAACCAAAGCAAGGCATATTTGGACCACTTTACCCGCCCTTCTACCCCACCCCCTTTTTTAGCCAGATGACCAGCCCCCTCAGCCACCCTGCCTGCCTCTCTGCCAACATGTTCTGGCTGTGACAGCACTGTCCCCACTGAATGGGCAGCTGCTGTCACATTCACAGTGGGTGAAGCAGAGAGACTCACTTCAACTCTGACATTCAGTCTGTCTCTTGTGACTCAGGTTGCCACTTACTCCTGGGGCTGCAGGATGCAGGCAGGGACAGCCCTCTCATTAGGTATCTGTGACATGGGGAAAGGTCAGAAAGTGGGCTGGGCTGCTGAGTCACAGAGCACGAATATCCAGCCCCTCAACCCTACCAGTCATTGCCTGCCCAACTCAGTGGGAACTTCTTCCTCTCTCTGAAGACAGATTGACTCCTGGCATTAAATCAATGCATGGCATACACGCGAGAATGCCTGGGATCTAACTTTAGAAAGGAAGATCATTGAACATGGTTGGAAAGAAAGAAGTTTTTTTGTTTTTGTGTGCATGGTCCAGGAATCGAACCCTGGTCTCCCACATGGAAGGCGGGCATTCTAACCACTGAACCACCCGTGTGCCCGGAAAGAAAGTTTTGAAGTCAGTCTCACCTGAGTTAGAACCTCAGTTCTACAATTTACTAGCTTTGACACCCCGAACAAGTTGGTCAACCTTCCTGACCCCCAGTTCTCATCTTTAAAGTGGAGCAAATACTACCTAACTCAGAATTGTTGTGAAAATTACGTGAAGTGAAATATGTAAACTGCTCAGCATATTGCTCAGCAAATGGTAAATAGTTGATAAAGGGTAGATGTTATTATTTGTACATGCTGACTTGATCTCCAGAGAACATTGTGTGTCCCCACTGAGTCACCAGGAACTGGCTCCACTACCCACATCCACAATGGCACAGTTAAGGTTTTGGAGAATTAGTTAAAATGGGAGGAGGGCAGGAAGAAAGGAAAAAGAAGTAAAAGGTTTATAATAGTTTTTCACTCTCCCAGAAGCATGAATTGCTTCTCTGACTTGAATGATTCCCAGGAGTGTTTCTCTGAGTGGAGAGTAGATGATAGGTAGACATAGAGGACCATCTATGCCTGATAAGTAGGTTTCACTTTTATCAAGCCTTCTGGCTTAGATAGAGAAAACACAGTCCATTGACTAGACTTTTGAAATCCATGCATTTTTTACCATTCACTGAAATTCAGCCCGGGGTTCTGCCCTATGGCTCTCGGCTCACCCTACTTCATCCAATGCTTCTATTCCTCGAAACAGAGGAAAATCATCAAAGTACTCTTTGGACCAATGTGGAGAAGACCTAATTTGTTCAGCCTCAATTGGCAAGATGCTTAACCTCCCTTGTAACCTAGCTATCTTTAGCTTCCTTGATGCTATTTTGAAATGTCAAACTAGCAAATACTGCTTCCAGAATGGTTCTGATCTGGGATGTGACAGGATGCTTGGGGGTGGGGAGACGAGGAGGAGGTGGGGATGGTAGAGGAGCCTTCTGGTAGAGGGTGAGATAATGCACCAACTTTACCACTGCCAAGACTCTCTCCCTTCCACTGCCTCAGCCACCTCCTCCAGGAGACTGGTCCTATTTAAGGGGAAATGAAGCATAAAGTCCCACCTAGGCCTAATCTAGAGGAATGTCTGCTTATCTGACTCTGGGGCCAGGCCTGGATGCCACATTGGCTGAAAGAGCAAAGTGACCCTTTTGTGCCCAGTTCAATCTAAAGATATTTATTCATTCACTCACTCATTCTTTCAACTGGTAATTATTGATACTACCTATGTGCCAGGCACTGTGCTATAGGCATCAGGTATACAATAGCTTGCAAAGACTAGTACCAATTAGAATCATCTAGGGGGGTTATTAAAATGCAACCTCTCAAGCCCCAGTCCGAAATATTTGAGGCGGTCTCAGAAATCTGCATTTTGAATGAGTACCTCAGAATCCTGATGCAGGTAGTCCAAGATATGTAAGAAACCCTTGTCTAGCTTCTAGTAACATCCATTTCCCAAGTACCTGTTGGAGATTGAATCATGACCCCCACAAAACGTACGTTCAAGTCCTAACCCCTGGTCTTGTGGATTTGAACAAATTTGTAAATAGGACCTTTGAAGATGCTATTATTAGTAAAGACAGGATTCACTTGTAAATAGAATCTTCAAAGATCCTATCGAAATGAGGCCAAATTGAATGAGTGGGCCTTAATCCATATGACTGGAGTCCTAACAAGCAAAGAAAATTCAGAAGCCAGAAGTCAGGAGAAATCAGAGGAGCAGATGCAAGGTGAGAGAGATGGCCATGTGACAGAAGACTGCCAGAAAATTACAGACTCCCGGAGAAGGCAAGCCTTGCAATACCTTGATATTGGGGTCTAGCCTCCAAAACCATGAGACAATACATCCCTGTTGTTTTAGTCAACCCATCGTATGGTATTTGTCATAGCAGCCCTGGCAAACCAAGACAGCAACTCCTCAGTGCTAAAAGCTGGGGATATAGAGATACATGTTACAACACCTGACCTTGAGGAGTTCACCGTTTGTGGTCTCTAGAAGGAGACAGTCAAACAAACAGGGTGCTAAGGGCTCTGAAGGTTAAGGTACAAAGTGCTGTTAAAGCTATACAGAGGAGACAACTAGCTCTGGGAGAGCTGAGGAGGTGACATTTGAGCCAGGTCTTGAAGCATAGGAACCTTTTTCCAGATAGAAAAATAATAAGCAGCAGATTGTATTTTCCAAAGATAGACTCACTGATGTGTATCACCCATCCCACATGTTTTTCTTATAATGTGACTGACAAGCCTCCCAAAGAGAAGTGGGGGATCTGATTTTCTCCTCTTGTCTCTGGGTAGGGGTCTATGACTGCTTCCACCAATTCAGGGTTGCAGAAGTGATGCTAATGACTTCTGAGGCTAGGTCATAGAGAGGTGACAGCTTCTGCTTGGCTCTTTTCCTCTCGGGACACATGCTCTGGGAGTCCAAAACAGACGTGTAAGGCATTCCGCTATCCTAAAGCTGCCATGCTGGAGACACCACATAGAGAAGCCACACAAAGATGGAGAGAGATGCCCCAGAATTCTGCCTTTGGATGATTCCAGCCCCAGTCTCAAGCCCCCCCCACCCCCTCCAGCAGATACAAGATGAGCAAAGATGAACTGTTCCCTTTCACCCTACCTAAATTGCAGAATTGAGAACAGAATAAATGTTTTTGTGATTTTAAACCACTAAATTTGGAGGTGGCTTGTTATTTAGATAACTGCCATAGGCTGTAAGGGCATTTCAGGAAGGGGAAACAATAGCAGGTTCAAATGTCTGGGAGTGTAAAATGTGTGCATAAAATATTTCTGAAATTCAGAGAGCTCAAAAACCCTTACATAGGATTTAAAGGTCTTGACCCATGACAGATTAATACAGGCAATAGAGCCATCTGTGTGTTGCTTCAGAAGTGAGGTCTAAGCTCTTTCCTTAGGCACATGCCCCACCAATTTGGTGATGCCCTAAAATGGCATACATCTGCCAATTTAACTGTCACATCTTTGTTATCATGTAAATCGAAAGATGTGGGTGGCACACACCCTCAAATTCTTAATTTCTAGGAAAGACACATGGGTATTAAAACTGAAGCCATCTAGGTATTATTCTGTCTTTCTTTTTGCCTAGCACAGCGCCTGGCACATACCAGACCAGGGGAAATGAAGCATCAAGTCCCACCTATGGGACCTCATAACCTCTCTATGACCTAGCCTCAGAAGTCATTAGCATCACTTCTGCAACCCTGTATTGGTGGAAGCAGTCATAGACCCCTACCCAGAGTCAAGAGGAGAAAATCAGACCCCCCACTTCTCTTTGGGAGGCTTGTCAGTCACATATAACAGTGTTTGAATGAAGCCTGGTGTGGGAGTAGCAACATCAGAACAAGAGTCCACATCCCTGGCTCATGGAATTGCAGAATCTCAGGCACAGAGTGGTCTTCACAAGTACCCTCATAACTACCCTGTCAATATCAAGCATTCGGCCATCCTCTGTCTGCACATCTCTTGCAGCAACCCATCGCCGCCTACTATGAAGTTCTTTCTTTCACTGGGTCCAAATCTTCCTCCCCAAATTCCCACCCATTGAGCCTGGTTTTATCTTTGGGGCACGGAAATTGGTTCCTTTTATCCCGTAATTACTATGATGGCTTTGGGATATGTTAACTTGGCTGAGCTGAGCCACCCTTCCCAGAAATCCCCTCTCTAGTTGATTTCTGATTAAAGTGGGCCACAAGAGAGATTCTTACAGAAGAGTGGGAGGGTGGACATGAAGTAACAGTAATTTTGTAGCAGATGCATATCTCCCAGTTATTTAACCCTATACTAATCTAGGTGCTGCAGTCAGTGAATGGAATTTGCAGATGTTACTAAAGTCCCTGAAGAGATGACTGAGTTAGACAAAAGACAAATTATCCTGTTTTAATTTGATGGAAACTCCTTTAGAGAGAGCCTAGGTGCACCCTGAGAGCACAGGCCCCAAATATTGGCTGAGCCCGCAATTGCTCTCCCTTTCCCGTGAATCTTCCCTTCCTGCTGCCTGACTGTCAACTTCATGTTTCAATCCCTGTGGAGTTTCAACCTTCTCATGATCTTCCCTTCCTATCTACCTAGTGGATCCTGGCCTGCTTAGCCAGCTGTCAAAATTGCATAAACCAATTTCTTTTAATAAATCTCCATTTATCTATCACCATCAATCTCTCTGTTTCATCAGTATAATATCTATATGTCCATCTACATCTAAACTATCCAGCCATCTATCCATCCATCCACCCATCTTTCTATCTATTGTCTATCTTTCCTAATGGTCTGCTTTGCTGGGTGAACCCCAATAAAATGAACTTTCAGCAGACCTCTAGCACCTTGGTCTCGTTCTTCAAGTACACAGCCCCGGTTCTACCAACGTTCCTTATACAATATGGTTTTGAGCCCCTTTTCCATATTGGCCTCTTTTCAAACATGCTACATTTTTATGCCTGTTTCTCTTACAATTTATCCATTCAGCAAATATTTATTGCATTCCAGCTACATGCCTGGAACTGTTTTGGGGAACTATGAGGAAAAGGCTCACCTAGGTCCTGTGTTCACTGACTGGGTCCCTAATTGTGAGGCCACATTCCGGTGGAGTGTAGAAACCATCAGGACCATAACCCCGCAGTAACAACCACTCAGTACTGAAAAGGACGCTTGCTCTGAGTATTTAATGAACACTATTTGATGGCAAGCATGGGCAACAGCTCTATTAAGTTCCAGGCATTTTAATTGTCAACCCATATATTCCTCACAATTATCATATGAGGGAGACATTCTCATTTCTGTCTTTGCCCAGCTGGTAAGTGCAGAGACAAGCACTGCTCCTAGTGTGTGAGTGCTCAAAGACTAAGCTGGGGGCCAAACATCCGCGCATGGCCTTTTCCTCCACCGGCGCCTAGGGAAATAGCCAACCGTCATCCATTCGGGGACCAGGTTCTTTTCTAGATTCTCTTGTCTCTATGGCTGCAATTCTCTCACAACCTTCTTTAGTCCCCAGTCCACCCAAGTATAAGGAAGACTCTTGTGCTCTTCTAAGGCTCTACAAGGCAAATTTCTCAGAGATGAATAACTTACAAATGATATTGAAGACAATATTTTCTGAGCCTTTGACCTATGATAGAACATGAATCATGGAACATTGTTCTCTAGCAGGCCTGTAGGACTACAGGAGTGTGGTATGGAGGAAGGGAACTTGCAATTGTGAGCACCTAATAATAATAATAATGACAAAAAAAGCATAAATTGTAGACCTAACCACGTACAAAAGCTATTCTACTAATTTAATATACTAACTTAATCTTCTTAATAATTGTATGTGTTAAATATTATAATTATCCTCATTTTATAGAGGAGAAAACTAAGAGAGGTTTATTACTTCCTTAAATGATGTAGTTAGTAGGTGGCAAAGCTGGGATTTGTACACAGGTAGTCCAGTTCCAGAGTTTGTGTTTTTATCAAAGGCATGCTGGGCCCTTACATACTTTATCTGATTAACTCCTACAGATCTATATTTCAAGTGTTATTGTAGCCTTGCTAGATCCTTCCACAGCAAATACTTTATTCTAGTAACTTGTAAGTATTCTTCATTTGTCAGTAAGTTTCTGTGAGGGAAGACACTATGTCTGTCTTAGTCACTGCTGTGTGTCCAGAGTCTACAATAGTGTCCAATGTAGTGTATACCTACAATGTAGTATAACCTACAATGACATAGCAGGTTATCATTAAGCATGAAAGAATACATAGATTTCACAAATAAGAAAATGGAAATGAACCATCCAACATCAAAGTGGTAGTAAGTGACAGAACTGAGATAAAAATCCACGATGCTGAATTCCAAATTTTTCCAATATGAAAAAAATTCCGTACTTTTTTCAATGATATGCACCTAGCTTCCAGAATGGCACCTGATACATGGTAGGTGCTCAATAAAATGTGTTGTTAAATGGATGAAATGACATTTTCTTTCTTTTCCTCAATGCCAACAACATAGTATAAGGTATTATCTCCATACATTGTAAGTCTTGCCTTTGTCTTGAAGTTCATTCTTAGGACACTGGGGATCCTCTGAAGAGATATAGGCAAAGGAATGCTTCTGTTAATTTATAAATTCATTATGAAAATACTTCGAACATCTTAGGAACATTTTTGGAGCTCTACACATACATCTCCTGCATCAGTGGTTCTGAAGTTGCAGGGTAGAGCTAGCAGTTAATTTCAGTTCTAACCCATCATTTGACTTGGGCAAGGCACTCCCTATCCAGAAGCTTTAATTTTCTCATATGTAAAAGAAGGAAAAGAAAGAAAGGGAAAAAACAAAAGGACTGGCAAGCTTAGCATGTTGAATAATTTTCCTTTACTGAACTGTTCCCAGAGGGTCAACAGCCTTCGATAGGTGTGATTAATAAATTACAAAAGATAAATAGAGTGCCTTGCAAGATTTTATGTCCTTATTTAAATTTTACCTGTCTTTACAACCTACCAGGAAGTCTGTCATTCAACCCTTTGCAATAAAACAGCCCTGCACGAATGAAGACAAAATAAATCAGAGGCTGTGTGCTTTTAAATTCACTAAATGATAGTCCAGCATGCATGCTGCCTCTCTCCAAATTAATCACTGGATTAAATGCGAGACGCACACACCAAATCAATAGCTTGTGACAAAGATCTCCCGCTTATGCTTCAGGAAAATTCCACTTCCTTTCAGATGTTGTTGCTTAAAATGTCAGGAAGTTTCCATTCATCACCCATCATTGAAAATGCCACCATCACCATACTTCACATTTCCATACTGCCTTTCTTCAGAAGAATCAAAGGCACCTTGCAGAGGGAACCCATTCATTGTCACAGCCTCCTCTGGAGGCTAAAAGAGAGGTAGTGTGCAGATAGGAGAGGTATTCAGAGGCCTCATTTAGAAAAAGCTAAGCATAAAGAAACCAAATGTCTTGTTCCAAAGTTCCAAAGTAGCAAGACTCATATGCTTTTCCTTGGATGGGCAACTTACTGTAGTGGGAAGAACATGGGTTTAGGGATTTGGAAGATATGGATTTGAATCTTGACCTTGGTCCCCCCTATAAAATAATAATAATAAAAATAATAACAAGTTAATTTAAAAAATTAAAAATCCAGATTGGGTTAAGTTCCTTTGGCTATAGTATAATAATATTCAAAATAATATGGAATTTATCTCCATCTGTATGGAATGTCTTTTTCTTTTTATAAAAAGGATATGCTCATTTTCATTGCTGAGCCTGTGCACATGCTGAGCACCTGCCTGGACCATTTCTTCCCTTATAAATGAATGAATGAATGAACTAGAACTTAAATTCAAATCCTAACATCAACACACTAGATGTGTACCTTTGGGCAAGTTCTGTAACATCTCTGTGCCTGAACATCTTCATCTGTAGATGAGGTAATGGAGATTAAATGTCCGGGTCAATGTAGTTTCTCAAAACATAATGAAAATGTAATAGTTCATATCTAGATCAAGGCTATACCCATCTTCTCTGCTTTTCAAGATTCAACCCTCTCTGCCACTTTATTACCTTCGCCCATAAGCCTAAGATTGAGTTACATCCATTTGCTGTACCACTATCATGTTAACCACTGAGAAAGACAATTATAATGGTAACACTAGAAACTAACTTTTATTGTTCACTTACTGTCACGACAGCTTCTAAGGACTTTACTTAAATTAACTTATTTAGCCTTCATAACAATCCTATGAGGTGTTATTAATTCTGCATTTTACAGATGAAGAAACGGAGGCACTCAGACTTTATATTACCTACCCAAGATCTCATTGCCAGTAAATGGGGGAGCTGTCCGCAGAGTGACCTGGGCTTCTTCCTTTGTTGACTTTTCCATATGACCGTGACAATCCATTTTATATGGCTGTCTCCTCTCTGGACTTCAGGCTCCTATGAAACAGGGACTGGGTATTATTCATTTTTGCATTCCCAAAGCTTAGCACAGAGTAGGTGCTCCTTGTGTTTGAAATGAAATGAAATTGGCTCATTATGCAAAAGCTGTAGACTATGAGTATTTAATAACAAGGGCTCCAAACTGAGAAGGTGACTTTCCAGACCAGAATGCTGCAGAGCTAGACATCATCTCACATGGAAAGGACTCAGTCAGACTGGGACAAAGCAAAGACAAGAGCAGTTCAGATGAGACAGTTGGAAAAAAAAAAAAAAATCCTCTTCTCTTAGCCATACAAATGAAAGACCCTCACTAGATATTTAATATGGACAGTCCAGAAGCTGTCATCAGAACCTCAAGGAATGGTGTGCGTGGTTGTCAAATATGATGTCTTATAAACTCCACAGGAACTTTTTTGAGTTCTAATTCCAGAGCGTAGGTTCAGTAATTCTTAACGAGCTCTTGTGTCATTGTTATATAATCTCAAATTAAAAGCTTCATGGGGTATTGTTAGAGATGAAAACCTGTACTGAGTGGAACTCACTAAGTGTTGAGATCAAGATTCTGATGTTAACAGGCAAGGTACAGAAGAAGAAAAATAAATAGACTATAAATATATAGAAAGATGTGCAACTGCACTAATCGTCAAAGAAATTCAAACTAAACAATGAGATTTTTGTTTCAAGGTTTGCAAAAGTTAAAATGATCAACAATGATATCCAGGCTCAGGGAGGCTCTGGAGAATGAATTCATTTCTATCCTCTTAGTGGGAGTGTGACTTTGGAGTTTCCCCAAAATCCCACTTCTAAGACTGTATCATACAGAAATACTTAAATACTTGCACATGTGCTCACAAATATACTTTCAAGTATGTTCATTCCAGGACTATTTGTAACAGTGGAAAACTGGAAGCCACCAAAGTAAGGAAATAGTTAAAAATATATGGTATATTCATACAATGGCTAGGGAACAATTGAAACAAATGTAATAGGTCTATAAGTGTTGGCGTGGAATGATGACCAGGAACTGTGAACTAAAGCTTTAGCCCTTGCCTCTACAGGAGACTTCTAGCATCCTACTCCTGGTCTTTGTCTATTATGATGGGTCAGTGCCCGTTCCATACCAGATAAATAACTAGTGATTGGAGGGCAACAGGATGGGAGGAGAAAGAAAGGTAAGTTTTTTCTTTTCATTTATAGTGTGCTTGTATTTATTTATGTATTTATTTTAATGTGTGCATTTTTTTAATTGTTTTCAATATCACTTGCTTTTTTTTTTTTTTTTTAAGGTTTTGGTGTCTAGAAAGGGTAAAACCAGACTCCTGAGGTGATGAGGCCTAATGCAATCTGGTGTTACACTATGATGAAAGTAGAGGCATAGCCACATGATGATACAAAGGAAATAAAAACAAACAAAAAACAAAATCCTACCTGGAAAAGTGGGAAAGGTGTCACAGAAGTGGAGGATCTGAGGTTCCGCTGAGACTTTGACTGAGGCATAGAAGCTCTTCAGGGGAATCAATGAAGGCAAAGCTTTCTAGGCAAAAGAGTTTAAACCTAGAGGCATGAAACAGTGTGGACTCTCGTGGGTCTGCAGCTTGTCTGGCTTCCTTGGCACACAGATGGTTTATTCTGTCTTGAGATGGAGCTCCAGAAGGAGAATGGTATGATATACAGAATGAGTTCAACTCTAGTTGAGGAAAGAAGTGAAAAAAGCCCTGCTGAATTGCTTACATGTTGTTTTCATCTGACCTGCTATGAAATATGGGTTATAACTCTTCAGCATATGCAGCTATTGGAATAGACAGAGAAATCCCAGCCAGTGGAAATTCCAGGGAACCTGTGATGGGGCTCATATAGGAAATGCCACTGAAAAGATTTTACTGATGCCAATCTCAAATGCCAATGCTGGTTCTGTGCTCCTCAAAGAACCATTCATGCTTGTCAAATGCAGATGAGACACTTTGGCAAGATACAAATAAATAATAGACATGGTCCCTGTGATAGTATCTTTTCCAACCTTTTTGTACTCACCATCTAATTTGATGCTTCAAGAACCTTTGAGACAGAAAAGAAAAAAACAAACAAAACCAAAGCAAAAAAAAAAAAAAAAAGAAGAACTTTTGAGACAGGGACTATTTCCCCATTTTACAGATCTTAGAACTGAGGCTCTGTAAGGTTAAGTGACTTCCTCAAGGTTACACGGCTAAGGGAGATAAGACGGAAGCATAAATAGTCCTTTGCCTTTGGAATGAGGCAGATCTGTCTTAATATCTTTATACCATGTCTCACTATTTGGGTGACTTCGGTCACTCTATTTCTTCTCTGAGTCCATTTTCCCATCTGTAGAAGGTGTATAACCTTATTGACTTTACAGAACTGTTAGAAAAATGGAATGAGAATATATGTTGCATACTTGTTACCCATTTCCCCCTCATCTTTAGTGACTTAACCCTAATTTAGGGAAGAGGAGGCAGAAAAGGCACCCTGCTAAAAACATTCAATTTTCCAGCCCCCCTTGCAATTGGGTGTGGACATATGACATAGTTTTGGCCAATGAATTGTTAAGTAGAAGTCTATGGGAAGGGTATCTCTTCTGGAACTTTTTCTAAAAGTTTTGCTTTCTTATTTTCTCCCTTTCTTCTTTCTTATAATGATGCAGAGAGAGCTGGAGTTGCAGCAGCTATCTGGCAACCACATGGCAACAAGTGGTTGAAAAGCTTGCATTTCTGATGGCATTGTTCGACTACATTTTCTTGGACTTCTTATTGCTTGAAATTAGAGGATTCTAGTGAGTTTAAACAGTTTTCAGCTGGTTATATTCCTGACTGATAGAGTAATATATACTTCGTCACATAATATGTATCTAAAAAAATGGAAGCCTTTTTTTATTAAGATGGTGACCTTTCTCTAAAGTGGGAGCCCCTCTACCTTACATAGAAAACATTATCAACCTGCCCAATTATTCCTACCACACACCACATAGTGCTTCTTTCTCTAAACTCCAAAACTGGGTCCTCTCTACCTGCAGATCAATCTTGGTTCAAATGAGATAACAAATGTAAAATCCCTAGCACATTGCCTGGCACATGGTATAAAATAGATGGGAATATTCCTTCCTTCAGGCTGAAGCAAATATGGAAAACTTTGGAGGGCCCATGATCTATAAGATAAAGAAACCTAGCAGATTTTTCACGGCAATCATGAAATTCTTTTTATTATTTTTTTTTTTAGTGGGGTGGGGTACGTGGTCTGGGAATTGAACCCGGATCTTCTGCATGGAAAGCGAGCATTTTACCACTGAACCATCTGTGCACCCATGGCACTGTGATGGTTTGAATCTGTTGTGTACCTCAGAAAAGCTATGCTCTTTTAATCCAGTCTTGTGAGGGTAGACCTATGATTGGGTGAGACCTTTTGATTAGGTTGTTTTCATGGAAATGTGACTCCACCCATTCAAGGTGGGTCTTAATCAGCTTACTAGGTTCTTTAAGAGGGAAACATTTTGGAGAAAGCTCAGACACAGATATTTGGAGATATAGAAGGAAAATGCCCCAGGAGATCCCAGAAGGACTCATAGTCACTGAGAGAGTGTTTTGAAACCAGAAGCAGGAGAGAAGGACTGCAGACATCACCATGTGCCTTCCTATGTGACAGAGGAATACAAATATTAATTGCCTTTTTTCCAAGAAAGTATCCTCTTGTTGGTGCCTTAATTTGGACATTTTCATGGCCTCAGAATTGTAACTTAATAAATTTCCTTTGTAAAAGCTGATCCATTTCTGGTATATTGCATTCTGGCAGCTTTAGCAATCCAAAACATGGATTTGCTAAACATCTTAATCCTCTTGCTGAAGTCCTTTGTAAGAGATGGCATTCGGAGTAGCACACAGAGGAGATGAGAGAGTAGGGCACACAAGAGACAGAGATAATTCACAGGCATAGAGAGGAAGCCACTGAAGCCAGTGCTGGAAGCAATGGAACCCAGGAGAGAAGGGAGAGACCAGCAGACATTGTCATGTGTCTTGAGGATAGCTGGTCATCAGGGAGAAAGCACTGCCTGTTAATGTCTTGATTTGAACATTTTCATAGCCTCAGAACTGTAAACTTGTAAGTCAATAAATTCCCATTGTAGAAACCAACCCATTTCTGTGTATTGCATTTGGCAACTTTAGCAAATTAAACAAGCACATGATGCCTTGTTTATTATTATTATCATTATTATTTGTCTATGTGTTTCTCTTCCCTGCCAGACTGTGGGTGCTTAAAAACATTTTTTTGGTTACTTGTCTTCAACACAGATTCTAGGACATGGTAGATATTAAAAATTTGGATGAATTTAATTACATTCAAAGACCTGTCATTGAGTTGTTGCCCATCCCTACTTCTGTAACTAGACTTGTGACATCAGGTATTGAGGAAGGAAATGAGCTTTTATATGGTGCCTGTATAAACCAAGCATTATTATACTCTATGCTACCTCCAGAATAGGTATGAAACATGCCTTCAGAGAGCTTCTGTCATTATTGCGGAGACACGCTTTACATGTATGAAAGTTTTAGAGACTGGCATAAATTGAGGTAATGATCTCTTTGTCAATTTAAACCACACCTCTTGGTGTAATTGCCTGGCTCACAATGAGTCCATTATACTAAGAATGTTGCAGAACCCAGTAGTGGATTATAGTCCTCCCCTCACAAGTACCGGAGTCTCACCCAAGATGGCTCAATCAGATTCTTTCTACAAGAAATACAAAATTTGATATGTATTGCTGCAGAGATTGGGAGTTGTTGGAGGTGAGTCACACTGGTGGCATCCCTCCAAGGAGTAAGGCCATGAAGTCCTGTTTTCAAGATACCAGAATTGCTTGGGTCCTCCTATCTTGGTAGTTCAGCATTTCCTTTGATTCTCTGAGACTCCCTCAGCATCCTTCCAATAAATTTCCCTTTTGTTTAAGCGAGACAAGGTTCATTTCTGATGCTTACAAGTAATAAATACAGTACACATCCCAAGAGAATTTCCTGTGTAATCTCTGTTTGGTTAGGATTTTCACGACTACAAGTAACAGAAATTCAAAGTAACAGTGGCTTAAAAAGCATGTAAGAATTTCTCTCTCAATTGAATATAGACAACCAGGACTAATGGTCTGATCTTCGGGGATCTAGCTTTCTCTATTGTGTTGTTCCACCAATCTCAGGATGTGACTTCCATCTTGTGAACCAAGATGGCTTCTCAAATTCTTGTCATTGTGTCATCAATCCAGCCAATAAGAAGGAAGAAGCCATGCTCCTCCTTTTAAAGGCATGTCTTAAATGTTGAACACCCCACTTCTGCTTATATTCCATTGGCCAAAAATTTAGCTACATGATGCTCCTTTCATTTGTCTCTCCATCGGCTCTCTGCCCTTGGAGGCTAGCCTGTGTAGACCATGTCAAAGGGACATTGTAACCTTTGCTTCTAAGTTCTAACTGGAGCAGTAGTTCAGACAATAGGGACCCTAGCAGATGAGAAAAAGAAAGGAGAGTGAGGTCAGGGTATTTATTTCTTTGCATCCCTCCCTTCAAGTTTGTATTGGACTGACTGTCCCTCAACTGAGGGTCACTTATTCTTACAAAGTGATCAAATCTACAAACATTTCTCTTTTTCTTGGTTTTGGGAGCTGTTGCCTTTTTTCCATCACATCAGCTGTAATGGCCCTAGCAGATAGGCTGCTATGAATTCTGGTTTATCACTCTACACTTTGTAGTTCCTCCATACCACCTGAGTAAGCAGCCCCTTTGTAAATAAATCCTCTTCCTTATCCCATTTTGAGTATTTGACATGTTTTCTGTTGGGACTTTGACAAACACACTTAATTGCAAGGTAGCCTGGATGTAGTTATTATTATATTCCATGCACTCACCTAAAAATCAAAAGTTCTATTTCCTTAACAGGACAGGAGAATCGATATTATAGGACAAATAGTCTCTGCATGGTCCCATCAGTCTTTCTTGGTCAATTCTCCTGTGTCTTATGTCCATTTTCTATAAATTTGACATTCTACCCCTTACTGCAATAATGCAAGGAAATCATCACCTTTCTTACCTCAAACAAGGTTATAATAATTTACAGATACACCTCTATATATGAGTTATTAATTAGTCTTACTTAACTCAGCAAGTTAGTAGAATCAACACATGCTTCTGAATATTTGGATGGGATGATGAATAGGTTTTCAATTTTTCAACTACAAAACTGGTAAGTTGTACTAGATGATGCCTAAGTTCCTTCTAGCTCTGATCTCATAGTATTATTTTATAAGCTGTATGTCAAAATTTTCCATGAATTATAGAAAAGGACATATGAGATTTACTCTCAACCATGGAAGAGGTTACAGAATCCAGAGCAAACAGAAGAATAAGACAGATCCAAAAAGCTACCTGATCTGGTGATCCAGGCAGAACCCAGAGAGGAATCATGAGTATTGCCTCACAAACGTTCTGACTGCTGGAACAGGCAAGCGGTGGAAGGCAATTTAGCAGACATTCAAATTTCAAACACCCAAAGGAAGTGCTTAGGCTCAGAAAACCAGGAACTTGGAATCACATACCTGGCAAGACAATAGTCATTCCAGACAGAAACTTAGAAATCTGCTATACTTGAATAGAATATTCCAATCGTCTGTGTAAAAAAATGGGGTGTTATCTGTGACTTCTGCCTCCTCCATACAACATCCAACTAGTCACCATTCTAGTTGAATCTGCCTTCTAAGTATCTCCCATTCTTTCACTTCTCTTGGTTGTCATTTCTATACCAAAGTGCAGGCCCAAATAATCTCTTTCTTGCAATAATGCTACAGCTTCCTAATGGATCATCATTTCCCCTTACACCATTGTTCTCCACATTGAAACCCAAGGAGTCGTTCTAAAACACAAACCAGACCACATTACTCTCACTTGAATAAACTATTCAATGGCTCCTCAGTTCTCCTAGAATAAAGTTAATTTTTAAAACCTTTGCGTTATTTAGTTCTACATCTCTTTTCAACCTCACCTCGCACCTATTCCTTTTCTTATTTGACACGTTAGTGACCCTAAGATACTTCCAATTCCGGAAAGAAATTAAATAAGCTTACGCATATGTTTATTTTAGGGCACCCCCAAGCTCCCCTCACTTCCTTCACCTGATGCACTCTGAGTCATCAAAACTCACTCATAGGTCATTACCTCCTATAGAACGTCTATCTTGATACCTCCACCTAGCTAATAGGTATCCTTCCTTTGAATTCTCATAATCCCCGGGCTTAATGCTACTATATAATTTATCATGAAGTAATATATTTCCATGTTATTTGCATAGTCCTTCTTGGACCATGAGCCACTTAAGGACAACAGCTATCTTTTTCAACATAGTATCCACAGTACCTAGCAGAGACTGACAAAGAAAGTGTCCAAAACATGTATATGGAATAAATAAATGAATGAACGAGATCAGTTGGGTGCAGAGAACAATTGGATTGTCACCTTCCTTGTCCCAGACACAATACTTGTATTAACGCAGCCTAGAATATTTTTCACATTTTAGTAACTATGTTACACTTAATTTTCATTTTTGTCCTGTTGTTGCAACACAATATCACCACCTCTGGTCTTGGAGTTTATCCTTTACTATAATGTACAAATTAAAGTGCAAGAGTTGAACTTCCACTTCAAGCCATGATGGAGAGACTAGATTCAGACTTATTCTTCTACCATAAGCCACAAGAAAATTCAAATAATATATTAAACAAGTATTTTCAGAGATTGGGCAACAGACTGTATAGTACTGTGATCTCCAAGTGAAGAGAAATAAGTTACGTGAACCCTGCAATTGCCTTTGCTTTCTACTTGGCATCACATTCAGGACCTTACTGCAGAGGTCCACCTGGACTTCAGCTAGGCAGAGTGGAGGGCGTCTGGGATATTCAGTAAAGATCACAGAGGTAACATGCCTTAGTAGTGGGGTTAAACTATCTCTAGGGTAAAGGCTTCTCTGGGCTTTCCCTGAAAAGCTTAAAAACAAGTCTTGAATCGATCAAAGCCCAACACTTTTTAAAGAATGACAACAAAATCCAGATCCTTTAACCACAAAATATCACGTTGTTCAGGATCCAATAAAAAATCACTAGATATGACAGCTATTAAATTATGTTTAAGTATTCTAAGGTAAATGCAAATGCAGTAAGGGGAGAAATAGAAGGTATAAAAAAAGATCAACTGTAATTTCTAGAGATGCAAAGTAAAAAATATGAAAATTAAAACTTCACTGAATAGACTACATTCACCCAAAATGAAGCAGATAGAGGACAAAAATTTTAAAAAATACATATCAGGGGTCTATGGGACAATTTGAATTGCTATAACATAATATGATTGGATTCCCAGAAGGAAAAGCCCAGGCAAGAGGAAATAGGAAAATATTTTGAAGAACTAATGGATAATAATCAAATTTCTGAAAATAAGTGATAAAGAGAAAATCTTAAAAGTAGTTAGGCAAAACAGACACATTTCGTGTCTTAAATAAAAATAAGCAAAGATGTATCACCTGAACTATGCAAGCCAGAACACAATGGAACACTATATTAAAGTGCAGAATGGAAAAAAAATTGTCAATCTAGAATCTTATATTCAGTGAAAATATCCTTCAAAAATGAAGATGAAATAAAGATTTTTTCAGACAAATATGAAGAGAATTTGTTGCCAGAACACCTGAACAATAAGAAATATTGAATAATGTTCATGTCCTTTAGACAGAAGGAAAATTATAACAAATGGCAACTTGAATGTAGAAAAGAAATGGAGAATGCCAGAATTTGTAAATATATGAGTAAATTCAAAACACATAACTTTAATTCTTATTTTCCTTAAAAATTAGTTGACTTTTTAAAGCAAAAACACTAATATATTTTGGAGTTTATAATATAGGTAGATGTAAAGTTTAGTACAAAGGATGAAAGGGGGAAATGGAAGACTGTAAGATTCTTATGTATGAAGTGGTATAATATAATTTCAAGATAGATTGTGACGAGTTAAAGAAAGACATAGTAAACACAAGACCAGGGATTGGCAAAATTTTTGTCAAGGGCCAGATAGTAAATATTTTAATCTTTGCAAGCTATATGATCCCTTTGCAACTATTCAACTTTGTTATTGCAGTGTGAAAACTGCCATAAAAATATGCAAATAAACGAGCATGATTGTGCTCCAAAAAACTATTTAGAATAACAGCTGATGGGTTGGATTGGCTGCAGGCTGTAGTTTATGGATCCCTGCTCTGGAACAACCAGTAAAAATAAAAATAAAATAAAAATGTAGATGAATAAGCCAATAGTAAATACAAAATGGAATAATGAAAAATAGTCGATCCAAAAGGAGGCAGGAAAAGACAAAGAAACTACAAAGAACAGATGGGACAAACAGAAAACAAATGGCAAGATGGTAGATTGAAGCACAGCAATACTGCTAATTACATTAAATACAAGTAGTTGGAACATTCAAATTAAAGGCAAATATTGTAAAACTGGATAAAAACACAAAACTCAACAGTATGCTATCTATAAGATACTTTCTTTATCTATGAAGACATAGAGTGAAAGGTTGGAAAACTACACTGTGAAAATGATCTAAGCAAGCTGGAGTGTCTATAATAATAGTATACAAAATAGTATACAAAGTAGACTTCAGCATAAAGGATATGATCAAGGATAAAGAGGAGGCATTTTACAGTGATAGAGGGATCAATTCATTTAAAAGTCACAATAATCTCCACGGAACGTCAAAATTCGAGAAGCAAAGACAGAACAGAAATAAATTCATGACAAAAGTTGGAGATTTCAATATCTCTCTCTCAGGAATTGACATAACAAGTGTGTAGAGTATCAGTAAGAATAAAGCAAACTTGAACAAAGCTATCAATCAATTTAGCATTATTGATATTTATAGAACATTCCACCCAACAATACCAAAACACATCTTTTTAAGTGCACACGGAACATTTAACAAGATAAATCATATTCAGGGCAATAAAACAAATCCCAATAAATTTAAAAGAATTAAAATCATACAGAGTATGCTTTTTGACCACAATAGAAATACATTAGAAATCAATAACAGAAATATATCTGGAAAATCTTCAAAGATTCGGAAACTAACACAGTTTTCAATAACTCATGGATCAAAAAATAAATTACAAAGGATCTAGAAAATATTATATACTGAATGAAAATGAAAACACAACATGTCAAAACTTGTAGAATGTAGCTAAGGTAGTGACCAGAGAGAAATTTATGGCTTTAATGATCCTCCTTAGAAAGCTAGAAAAAGATGATTGATTTGAGCCCAAAACAGGTAGAAGTGAAAAAATAATAAAAATATAGGAGCAGAAAACCATAAAAGAGAAAAATTTTAAGTCATCGTAGAGAAAAATCAATGAATTCAAAACTGGCTTTTAAAAGCAAAAATCAAAAATGAAAAAATCTCTTGCTAGATTCATTAAATAGGAAAGGTAAGTGCAGTGTATAAGACTTAAATTACCAATATCAGGAGTGAAAGAGGGGCATAATTACAAATTTCACAGAAATTAAGTTGATAAGTTACTATTATTAAAAACCTTATGCCAAAACTTAACAATTTACATGAAATGCACAAATTCCTTGAAAAACACAAATTATCAAAATAGACTGCAGAAAGAATAAAGAAACCATAAAGCCTTAAATCTATTACAGAAATTGAAATTGCTATTAAAGACTTTTCTGTAAATAATAATAGATATCTCCAAGGTAAATTATAACAAACATTTAAGAAAAAAATAGTACCAAGACTACACATACTGTTTCAGAAAAGAGTGGAGGAGGAAACACTTTGCAACTCTTTTTTTTTTTTATGAGATTAACATTTCTTTGATTAAAAACCAAAGACATTATAAGAAAAAGAAAAGAAAGCTCCAGACTACTCTCCTTTGTGAATTGAATTCAAAAGCATAGTTTATCAGGGACTAGAGAAGGTGGGTAGAGATTGGGCAATTGACAATTAAGGAGTACAGAATGTTCAATAAGTCTTATTGTTAAAGTTTCTAGTTTACAGGCTTTTACAGTAGTTGCATCTATTCCTGAGTTTTAACTATTGCTATATTTTAAAACTTCAATTTCTTGTGAAACCTAAGGAAATGATGCTAATTGAGTACAAAATTTATATTTTCTGTAGCATGCTATCTAACAGCCTATATGGTCAGTTTATTTAAACAACGTAACTAGAACCTAGAATAGAAAATGAACTCTTGCTTATTCTGTACAGGCTGATGTAATATTCCAATATGTCCCAGAGTATTTGGGGCAGAAAGTTAAAAAAATATTTGCAAAGTCCCCTTGAAGAACTAGGGGAAAATGTGGAAATGTTAAAACTTCCCCTATGGGGAAGTCCTGATATTCTTTCAAGCATTAGGGACTCTCAATTTAATCAGCTAAGCCCTTGATCTCAGGGCTTGCATTTATGAAACTTATTCCTACAAAGGCAAAGCTAAACCTACTTATGATTATGCCTAAGCGTCAGCCCCAGAGAACCTTTTTTGTTGCTCAGATGCGATCTCTTTTTCTAAGCCAACTCTGTAAATAAACTCACTACCCTCCCCCTTATGTGGGACATGACTCCCAGGGGGTGTAGGTGTCCCTGGCAATGTGGGACAGGACTCCCAGGAATGAACCTGGCCCTGGCATAATGAGATTGAGAAAGCTTTCTTGACCAAAAGGGGGAAAAGAAACAAAACAAAATAAAGTTTCAGTGGCTAGGAGATTTCAAATAGGATTGAAAGGTTATTCATCTGCATTATATAAATATTTCTTTTTAGTTTTAGTTTTAGTTTAGTTTTAGGAAACTGGCTAATCTAGATGCTACAGTTCTACAGTTATTGAATATAATTCAATAGTCTTGATTCTTGAAGATTATTGTATAACTATATAGCTTCTATGATGTGGCTGTGTGATTGTGTAAAACCTTGTAAATGACTTTCCTTTCATCCAAAGTATGGGCACAGGAGTAACACAGTAAAGACAAAAAAAAATATCGACAATGGAGGAGGAAAACAGGTATGGGATGTTTTGGATCTCCTTTATTCTTTCTTCTTTTTTGGAGTAAAGGAAAATTTCTAAACTGATTGTGGTGATGAATGCATAACTATATGATGATACTATGAGGTAATATTCCACATCTAAGTGGATTTTATTCCAGAAAAAGTGGTCAATAAACATGTGAGAAGATGCTCAATATCAGGGAAATGCAAATTAAAATAATTAAAACAACAGTGAAATGTCACTACACAAGGACATAGAGCAACTAAAATTCTCATACATTGCTGGTGGTGACAAAAACTAGACAAGTACTTTGAAAAACAATTAAACACTTTTCTTACAAAGTTAGGCACTTTCCTATAGAATTAAATATACACCCACCCAATGACCCAGCGATTCCACTTCGAAGTGTTTATCTAAGAGAAATAAAAACATATGTCTACACAAAGACTTGTACACAGATGCTCCTAACAGCTTTATTTATACTATCCCCAAACTGGAAACAATCTGAATGACCATCAACAGGTAAACGGGTAAAAGTGTTTTGGTATAACTCTACAATGAAAGACTACTCATTGACTCAATCAATAGACCAACCAATCAGTCAGTCAAGCTACCAAAGCATACAACCACAGGGAGGAACCTAAAATACCATTATACAGAAAAATCTATATAGTTTATCATTCTATTTATATGAATCTCCAGAAAAGACAAATCTAATCTAGTGTGACATTGAAGCTGTTTGAAATTTGCTTCAATCCGGAGAGTTTGGGGGTCGATTGACTAGATGAACAAAAAGAATTTTGATGATGGAAATGTTTCATTTCTTGACTGTGGTGGGGATTACATGGGTTTATACATTTGCTAAAACTGATTAAACTGTATACTTAAAATGGGAGTATTTTATTGAATGTAAATAACATTCCACAGACCCTGGGATTCCAGCACTCTTCCCAAGGCTTCCCAGGATAGGGTCGCTCAGGTTTCTGGAGAATGTCCTGCTCCTTTGCTCCATGAATTCCTCCTTCGCTTCAATTCTCACTTACTTCTTGCTCACCCCTGGTCCTCATGGATGGGTGTTTCTCTGGAAAATTCTGGCATGCCCCCAAGGCACACGGTGCTGCTTTGTACAGAGCATTTCACTAACGGTCCGGTGATGGGAGGGAAGTATGTTGGAGGAAGTCATCACCCACTCTTTCAAGGCAATGACTCACTGCCTCCTCACTCCTTGGCTTCAGCCCACTGCCCGGGACCTGGGTCAATGTCCCCTCTTTCCCTAATTCAAGGACGTTAGACCCTGACAAGGACTGACATGGGAAAACCTTCGAGTCCTATTATGTTATAAATATAAAAATGTAAATCTGGTCCTTTATTGACCTCTCTCATCAAGAGCCCTGTCACCTACATTTGCATAACCATTAAAAGCCCATTAAAGTAACTTCTCAGGCAAAAGATGATTTATTTCCTGAAAGGAAGTTTTCCTAGGTTGGTGTTTTTCACCTGGGGTGCTTATTTAAAATGAAAATATCTATGCAGATCCATTGAAAAAAAAATTTCTTGTCCCATGGCCTGGGAATCTGCATTTAAGCTAGCAGACCACCTTACCATAACTTTCTCACCTTGATTTTTTTTTAGTCAGTTAAAAATAGCAAAAGCTCCTGTTGTTTTGTGGTTAATAAATCCTCTAGATCTTCTCTAATGAATGTCCTTTAAGCAAGGGGTCTCTGCTTGATTTCAGTAGTCAATATATGAATTTGATGTGCTGGACCAGTCTCTCACCCCATCACCATTTCCACAGCCCACCTCTGACCCACAGGGAGAGTTTTGGACCACCAGCCCTCCAACACTGCGGTGGGGGTAGAACCACAAACATGCTGCTTTGTCAGAGGCATTTCATAACTCCAGATCTGTCTGTAGCTCCTTAAAGTCACCCCAAAACAATTCTAACTGCTCTGAAAGACAGAATACTGTGGGCTGCCCATGCCATCAGGAAGTTTTATGACAAGCTCTGAAAACACAAATTATCCTTTGGGATCTTTAGATCTGCAATATCTAATTGAAGTTGTTAGACAATGTTCTGGAGAAGTGGTCTCGGCATGTGCTCTGTCTAGAGTCATAGACTTACTTAAGGGAAAACCTTGAAATAGCAAATGACAAAGCTTTCCCTGAGGTTCACAGATGTTCTCTCCAAATGCCAGAAGTATGCCAAGAACTAAATTTCATTTTGGGGGCCTCTTATCAGCAAGTAGACGAAGATGAAGAATCAACATGCAACATGTGGCTTGAAGTAAATAAAGTTTGCAAAGCCCTCTGTTTGCTATTTTAATAATTGATTACAGAACGATTCTTTTTTCTTCTTCTTCCAGACCCCGTTGAATCACTTTGATTCCTTCTGGGATTATGAATTTAGAGACTGAGGTATCGATGTATTAAAACCGGGCTTTTCTTCTTCTTCCAGACCCTGTTGAATCACTTTGATTCCTTCTGGGATTATGAATTTAGAGACTGAGGTATCGATGTATTAAAACTGGGCTTTAGCTACAAGGTTTTCAGGGACACGTTGCCCCCTGCTCATGGCAGTTGTAGGGTTCCCCTCCACCCAGAGATAACCACCGTTAGTAAGCTTTCTTCTGGTCTTTTAAGTATACTCAATTTGTACTTTTCTATTGCAAAATTTGAATCACACTGTTTATAGTTTATGTGTTACTTTTTAAACTAACAATGAGGATGTTTCCTTAAAGTTCCATGGACAATCATAGAAATTAACATTTATTTGGTGCTTCTATGTTCTAGTCACCTTTTGCATTAATTACGGCCTTTGTTTCTCAACACAATCCTACAAAAGAGATTCTAGGTTTTTCCCCATTTTTCAGAGAAGGAATTGAAGCAAAGTGAGGACCAGGCAGTTCAATCTCAAATCATTGATGCCTAACTGTACCTTGTACTTGTTCAACAAATATTTATTGAGTGTCTACTACATGCCAGGTACTGTCAAAGGCAGTGGGGATACAACAGTGAACAAAGCAGACCCAGATCCCTGCTTCTTATGGTGCATACATTTTATTTCAAATTTAACGTATGAACTTGGGATAATTTACCTAAAGAGTCTCTATTGGGTGATGTTTAAAATGTGTCTGAAATGTGATACCGTTATAAAAATAACACCATGAGGGACAGTGTTCTTCATAAATCTATATTCAAGTCTACCTATTTCATTAGGAGAGTTTCCCAGAATGAGGATTACAAAGTTTAAGGTTATGAATATTTGTTCCATTTCTTGATACATCTTGCCAAATAATCCTCAAAAAGGGTATAACAATTTACACTTCCATCAACTTCAGCAGTTTCTGAGAATGCCCCTTTCACCACACCCTGGCCAGCACTGAATTATTCTTTCTCTACCTGATAGGCAACATGTGGCACTATAACAATAAATACCATACCAATTTAATTTTATTTAGAGAAAATTAATTTTATTGCCTCAAAATGGCCAATGAATGGCAATTTTACAGTCCCTCATAATTAAAAAGAAAAACTCAACACTTCCCTATTCGTGAAAGTAAATATATTTATTAAGCTATCAAGGGCTTCTGAGAAATGCACCTGATATTAAAAGTGCTTGTTAACACAAAAATCTCCTTGTAGAGCAGCTCATCTAAATTCTTACAACTTCTAACTAAGGAGCCTGTGAGCAATTGGCTTTTTTCGTAAAGCAGTGACTTGCCCATTCTTGAAGAAATCCAAGAGTATGTTGGAAAGACATTTGATCTGGTACATTTTTGTCTTTTTAGTAGTACTCTTCCTAATTAGATACAATTTCTTCCTTCTTAGGATGTCCAGAGCACATTTTATGTACTTCTCTTATGACACTTAGCACATTCAACATATAAATGCATACTTTCCTTAGCTCTCTGACTAGACTGCTATATATAGACGTTGAGAAAATTAAATGAAATAATTCATAAAGTGCATTGCACAGCGCTTGGCACAGAGACACCCTCAAAAATGTTGAATGAAGGAATGAATATCAATGCTCAATAAATTTTAGATACTGCTAATGCTAGTGATTGATTCTCAAACTTTAGTGTTCATGGGCTTAACCGGAGAAATTTATTTAAAATGCAGATCCCAAAGCCCCACCTCCAGAGATTTTATTCAATAAATCTGGAGTAGAGGCCCAGGAAACAGGATGGCTCTGAGAAAGGTGGTTGGAAAACTACAGGTAACTTAGAGAAACACTGATTAGTCTGCGAGCTCCATAGTTGCAAAGACAATATGATATTTATCTCTAAATGGTCTTCCACCTTTCTATCTTAGTCCTTTCCATGTAAGAGGTACTCAAGAAGAGCTAACTTTAAATTTAGCATTATTGGATAGAAGAGGCTTTGTTTCCAGACCTGTTAGTAGGAAGCAGAGAACTAATGTGTCTAAAATGTGTCTAGAGCTTTACCCCTCCCCGGACGTGGTTTCAAAAGTACAGCCATCATTGTCCTAGAACAGAATTTCCCCAAGTCTTCTATGTCCACCTTAACAGCACCATTTTTTTTAGCCCTTCACTATAAAAATTGTTATATATTTTATAAATATATAAAATCACATTCTATGTGGTTTAATTCTCATGATATCTCCGCAAGGAGGAAAATTGAAGCTCAGAGAGTTTATTACTTGTTTGAAGTCACACAGCAGGTAAATCATGATGTTGAGTTTTATCCAGACATGAATGATTGTTAAGTCTGAGCACTTTCTATATAATTCACCATTAGAATGGAGAAAAGAATTGAGAAACCTTGCTCTTGGCCTGCTGGGGCACGCAAAGAGTGGAATCCAGAGTGTGTGTGTGTGTGCTGCCAGCAAATTCCTGATTATAGGTAATTGCATAAAATGGAGTAGATTTTTCCCTTGTAAGTCGATATTATAAATATAAGATATGAAATAACCCTGACTTAATCCAGCCAATCAGCCCCTTCCAGTTTGCATGCTACATTGTGCAGCATTATCCAGGGGAGCCTCAGGCAGTGGGTGGGTTAAAATCACTCAAACAATAATAATTTTCATAAATGGGAACTCCCCAGCTTTCCAGTTGGCTGTTCAGTTAATCATGAGTCATGAATTTCCTTTTTAGGGTAATATTTACCATAGAGCACAGCTGGTTACAGGGAATACGTAATATACACTTATCTGATGGCAAGCATGTTATTAAAACATTACCTAATTGTACATTTATCTGATAAATAATCCCTAGGATTTGACAAATAAATGGTTGGAGAGGGGCTGGGTGGAATTGCAGTGTACAGAAAGATGAATAGGAATTAAGCCATAGTTTGGGGTAAATAAAAAGAGTGTTTGTCTGGAACTGGGTGTTGAAATAATTCTTACTGCAATAAATAGAGAGGGAGAGAGAGAAAATGAGGAGCAGAGAGTGAGAATGAACATTGGAAATGGTTAATAATAATCACTGTAATGATAGGGAATTCTAAATATGTTGCTAATGTTGCAGGCACTGAGCTAATTATTTTACACACATCATCATTTTTAGTCCTCATGAGAACTGTGGGTGTTAGTGACTCCCACTGCATCCCAATTTCTCAGATTCTAGCCAGTGTGGCATAGCGGTTAAGAACAAGGACCCTGGAGCTAGAGTGTCTGAGTTTATTTCATCGCCAGTCTGCCATGTACTAACTGTGTAATCTTAATTTTTCCATGCCTCAGTTCTCTTATCTGTGAAATGAGGGTAATTCATAATTTTTCCCACCTTGTAGAGTTATTGAGAAGATCAGAAATGAATAAAAAGTTCTTAGAAGGGTGTGGCATATTGTAAAGTTACTTTCAGCTACTATTTCAACTGCAGTTGAAGGATCTGAGGTCAGAGGTTAAATCTTGCTCAAGGAAACTAGAAACTGGCACACCTGGGTTGGAAATCCCTACTCTGACGCCAGGCCATGTGATCTCAATCTCTCTCCTTTGGCTAATGAGAGCAATAAGGCAGGCTCTGAAGGGATATGACTGGGGATGTCTTCCTAAGACGCATGATGGCAAACCAACAATTTGAGTTACCAACCCCAATTTTGGGGCCATTTTATAACTAGAGGTTGCTCAATCCAGAAGTGGCCCTAGAAATAATTTCAGACTGTCACGTCAGGAACCTCCTCATTTCCTACAGTTGCTTTTTTTTTGGCTGTGCAGTGTTGGCTGATGCAGAGTGATGAATATTTCTGAATTAGCTTCAGGTTTATGTCTTCTCTACAAAAAATCTGGCATCACCAGGTACATATGCCCATATATAACACCCAGCTGCCTCTGAGTATGCTGTCACACGGCCGACTGTCTCTTGCATCTAGTCCACTGGTTTGTGTCCTCGTTACAGCCCATTGAATATGGGACACCAGATCCCAGGCCCTGTGAACTGAGACTTCAACTCAATACTCCAGGTCAATGATCTCTTCTGGTGAGTAGGGTCTTAGTCCTTCCCCCAGCCTGGCCCTTCCATCTGAAACCTTGCGTTCATCCATGCCCGCTCACAGTGTGGGGCTCTGAAGGAAGCCAGTTTTCTGTGAGTTGATTCACATCTCCTGAGATCTCCTGAGACCTTCCATCAAAGCTTCTCCTGTTGGACCAGCCTTACCAGGTCAGTGAGGACTGGCACACTGTTCTTCTACGCTTCCTGGTGCTAAGGAAGTTGAAGTTCTCCTAGGGTATTAGTCTGTCCCAGGGTACTCACTAGACACTTAAGAAGCATCTTACCAGGGGTTACTGGCTCTCTAGGCACAAGATTATATTATCTCTCCACCCCTGGAAATTTCAGTATTTCTTCTCTACTACACAGTCAACCCATCCTATTCAAGCATTGCCGAGATCACAGCAACACCCACTTGTACAGTTATGAACAGTGACTCCCAGCTGACCCCAGAGTATGTAGCTTTCTCCAGGAGCCTTAAATTCAATAGCTTGGTAGTTGGCCCATCCCTCAGTGAAAACCCCATTTGTGTCTTGCCCTGTGCTACTGCTAAGTTCTCAAATGGGGGTGATGTGAACCTTACCTTGAGCACCAGTATCTTATTTAATCCTTATAACTTCTCTTTGAGAAGGCATTATACATATCCCCATTTTAAAGATACAGAAATTGAGGTTGGACAAGTTTAATATGTTGTCCAATGACAGGTATGCCTAATTCTAAAGTTTCAGGTTCTTTACAGTCTTACAAGGGTGATGGGATGGTATAAAAACTCAGATCTGTATGACGGAGGAAAGAGTGTGATGCAGGCTCAGCAGGAAGGCTTCATGGAGGAGATTAACTAGAACAGAGTTTCCAGATATGGATAGGGTCTTTATGGTGAGAGAGAGGTTGGAAGCCACAACACAGCCAAGTCATTTAGTGTACCTGTCTTGGGACTTCTTCTCAGGAGTGAAGATATGGAAAAGGCCAGATTATAGGATGCTTTGTGTATCATACTGAGGGGTTTGGACAAAAAGGCACAGGAAACCTAGTATGGAGTTTGGATAGTGATGAGTCAATCACTAGCCCCAGAGAAACACACTCCCTCCTCCACTTGTTGTTCAGTCCTTTTGCCATGGGCAGGGAGTATGGGGGTCCAGGGAGACAGCCCTATGTATTAGAAAATGCGTGGGCTTTGGATATTGATTCCAGCTGGAGCAAGGAGAATTGAGAATTATTCATGGAGAAGGGGGCATTGACTGGAGTCATGAAGAACATTTGAAGTGTTAGGATTCAGAGATGAGGGCAATAGGCATCCTGGGAGGAGAATCAGTGCAGCAAAGGGAGCAGGAAATTAGTAGGCACGTTTGGGGAGTAGTGAATAATTTACTGTTCTTGAAGTGTAAAGTGGGGTGGGAAGTAGGCATAAGGTAGTAAGGATTGGCTTTTGTAGGATGGAGCAGAGGAGAGTGAAGGAGAGACTAGAGACAAATACAAATAGGGAGCAGACCTAAAACTTCAGACGAACTGTAATGAGCATATGAACTAGGACAGAAGCAGTGGGAATGCAGAGTTCTTTCCACCTTGGGTATCAAGAATGTTGTATCCTGGTTGCAAATGGTACCTACTCTTGACCAATCTTTGTCATTTTGTTGTTATTGTTGATCTTCCTCTTCACCTCTCCATCCTTCTCCCCTCTTTTCCCTTGTCCTCCTTCTCCTTTTCTCTTCTTGCTTCTCATCTTCCTCCTCCCCTTCCTCCTTCCTTCTCATTCTCCTCTTCCTCCCCTTCCTCTTCTATAATTATTTATGTCTCAACAGCCATTTCAGACTGACTTTCAGAATCATTTCCTCATTTGGTTGGTCAGAATGGTATCCAAACCTTGAGAATTAGAATTGGATTCTGCTGGGAGTAACAGAAATCAAACCAACAGTAACACTCTTTTCACTTTCCTGTCACATAGGCTGCACAGGCCTCGTATGGCATCTCCCTGATTGACAGATCCAGGCTCTTTCTATCTTGTTGCTTTGCCATTCTTGGCTAATTGTTTCCATCACATGATTCATGATGGCTGCTCACAGTATAACCATTATGTCTGCTTTCCAGGCTGCAGAATGTATAAAGAGGGGCAGGGAAGACACACATTTTTAAGGGCACCTCTTGGAATTGGCACGCTCCAGTTCTCTCTATTCCTAATTAGCCAGATCTTAATCACATTGCTTTACCTAGGTGCCATGGAGACTGGGAAGTGAGGGCTTTATGCTGGGTCACCATTTGCTAGAGTTGAGACCTGCTAGTGGGGCAAACAGAACACTACTCTGTGAGATCCCCTTCTGAGAACCATACAGATAAAGTAAGTTTCATCACAGGTAAAGCATTGCCACAGCAAACATTTTATCACTGCTGCTTAGCTGGGCCTGTGCTAGATACTCCCCGGGATCTAGAGAAGTACTGAGTATGTCTTCCATCAAGATGTTTAAATGTTCACAAACTGTAGGAACTTGGAGCTGAAGAGATCTTAGATATTGTCAAACCCAGGACTTTTTCTTACCCCATTCTAGATGAACCATTTTTCAAATTCTACCTGCTCAACTCCAACCCCAGCATTACAGGCATCTTATTCCATGAGTTAACAATGCTCATTTCTTACAGTGAGCAATTCACCTCCCTTTGACTTCTACCATGGAATGGGTCTTCCTTACTCATCATTCTACAAAGTAACCCATTTTCTATGTGAAGGCAGTTCTCACATGTTTGTCCATCTGTCTGTACCCTGCCTTCCCAATCAATCTCCTGTTTTCTAGAGTAGCTATACCAGATGGTTAGGCTCTGTTGCAATGGGCACTGGCATTCCTTGGATGAATCTGTTGGTGTTGGTGATAGCAGAAACAGACAGAACACAAATAAACAAACATCTTGGAGAATGCACATATCGTCTGCATTGTACTGGGAAAGGAAGTCAAGAAGTCTGGATTTCTGATTCTTACCTTATGACAAACTGGCTGGATGACCAAGGGTAAGTCATAGTCCTGCTCTGGGCCTATCATTTCTGAGAGCCTGTCCAGCAAAAGCATCCTGTGACTAGAGAAAAGATGTAACATGGCCTGCTTTTCCCTAGAATCTCTTTCTCTCCACTTAGAGCTGGTCCAGGTGGAACCAACCAGCAGCTGGGAGGAGGCTGAGTGCAGGCCCAGGCAGCCCATGTGTGGTCTGTGAGCCAAACAGAAGCCTGCCTGCTACCAGGGTGTGATTGTTCTTGTGATTTGGCAACATCCGACAAACGTGTCCCATCAGGGCTGAGCTAAAAATAGGTCCTGTGCCGTGGGGCCCAGAGAAATCATCCACTCAGCCCACATAAGATTGGCTGGCCAGTCAGAACTCAGGTGTCACCAACCCCCAAGGGGCACAATGACAAAAGGGATGAGGTTTGGCTAATTCCCCACATGCATCTTCTTTCCCCACCCTCCCACTGCACCTTACCCATAATGAGGCCAGTAACCTGCTTTCTTCTACTTCCAGATAAACTGACTTTTGCAGTTGAAGGTATGTGTGAAGTAGTGGAAAGAATTTTAGCCCAGGCATCTGTGGACTTGGGTTCAGATCCTCACTCTGAGATTTTCTGTTTGATTATGAGAAAGTTAGAGGACCCCTTTGAGGCTCAGTGGCCTCAGCTATATAATGCTGTTAATTATAACTTCCTCTAATTTTGTGATGAAGAGTAAAAGCAACAAGTGGCAACATGAAGTAGAGCAGTGGTTCTTGAGGTTATTCTATATTCAGAATCACCTGGCATGAGGGACTGGTTAAGACAGAGATTGTTGCCCCCTTGCGCCAGTGTCTTATTCAGGGCTGGATGACATCCCCTTCCCATCAGGTTCCCAGGTGATGCTCATGCTGCTGGCGTGTTGTCCAGGGGACCACACTGTGAGAACCAGTTACATATGTGAGCTCTGGGGCCAGACTGTGAGGGTGACTCCTGGCCCCTCTACTTCAAGCAGAGTGACATTGGGCAAGTAACAAAATCTTTCTGAACTTTTCTGGAAAATGGGAATAATAATTCCTACTTTATAGTGTTGACGTAAGGATTAAGTGAATAATTCATATAAAGCACTTAAATAGCATCTGGCAAACAGCAAGTGCTGAGTAAACATTAACTTTTATTAGTATCACAGAGTCTGCACAGAATATGAGTTCAATACTTGCTCTTTTTCTCTTTCCTTGTTCTTCTTCTTATCGGCTCAGCTTGAGTTTCCATCTCCGCACCACCCCTTTCGAGGTCTTTGTGTTCTGAGCCTTGCCCTCTGTGTGGAAGAATTCTTGTGCAGGGAGAGTTCAAAGCACCAAAAGAGCACAGATTGCATGTCAAAAGTTTAGCCATCACAGAAGAATTTGAAGCTCTCAGATGGGAATGGGCTAATCCAAAGGGACCTAGTCTAGAGAGCAGAACAAAGCTAGACCCAGATTTCCTGGCTTCTCAGCCAGAGCACATTTCAAGACATCCTGACTCGCCCCTAGTGGCAGCCCTGGTTATTCTGAAGTGTGCTTAGGGAACAAGACACCTTCCCCCATATCCGTGCACCCACCCTTGCTGGGCATGTGGGTTGTTTCGCCTTTGATTGTTTATGATGGAAGATGACACAGTTGTAAACATCTAACATCTGAGTATAAATGATTATTTTCTTTTGGATTTTTTCCTTGGGCTAATGTCCCCAAAATGGGTCAGAAAGTACAGACAATGTTATAACTAGAAGAAAGCAAGACTTAGCAACTCTTCCAGGGGCGGGAACTTCTTATTTCCCAGAAACCTTAAGTTGGCTGATGTCAGCGCTTGAAGCAAGTTAGGGAGTAGGGCCTGCTGGCCCACCGAGGGAGACAGCCATGGAGGAGAGAAGGGCGTTCTAGACTAGAAGTGAGATACCTGAAACCGCTGGTAATTTTCTCAAAAAAATGGTGTTTAGACCAGTGCTTCTCAAACATTAATATGCACAGGAATTCCCTATGGACCTTGTCATATGCAGGCTCTCATTCAATATGTTCGAGATGGGGTTCAAGATTCTGCATTCCTAGTAATTGGCATCCAGTTGATGCCAATTTCCTCTTCTCCATGGACCACACTCTTGAGCATCAAGAGTTTAGTTACCCAATTTTTGCTTGTGCTGTTTCTCTGCCTAACCTACCCTTCCCGTCAGGCTTTAGACCCAGCTCTAAAAGCATCGCTGAATTTACTTTGCCAGCCTGGGTGTCCCTCTTCTATGGAACTCTGTACTTATGAGCATCACAGCATTTACCATGCTTCCCTAAATTGTCTGTCCTTCTCTCCTCCTGAAGGCATAGATGAATCTTATTTATTGCTGTGTTCCTAGCATTGAGCACGATGCCTATCTTGGTTCAGACCTAATTATTATTGTTGAATAAATGGATAAATGGATGGATGGATGGATGGATAATTGTGACCTTGAGAGAGGGAAGTAAGAAGTTTAGAGAATGATGGTGAGCTAACAGATTTGACCTCAAGATCATCATTGTCCATTTGGGAATCTCTGAACCACACTCATCTACTGAAATCCCAGGCAGTGACCCTCCTTTGAGCCTCACCAACTTTTTTCAGACCCCCCAAAATGATGACCCCTGAACCAAGAATGAACTCAGCAAAATGAATAAGATCCAGAAAGTAAAGAGGTCCCTCACAGGGTGGCTCTAATAAATACCAGAAAACCAAAAGCAGGTGTTGGCAATATTTCTTCTGCCCAAAGAGTTATTTACACAAGTTTCTGAAGCACAATCCCCTTCATCACTTTACACGCCTATTACATGGTTCTCTGCAGGGAAAAGTCTGGAGTTGGTTAGTTTAGTGGATTAGAGAGTGGGTCTCTCAAGGTGAAGGGCAGTGAGAGTCTTTTCTTCTCTTCCTCTGCTCCCGGGCTGCAGATGTATTGCCCAATCTTGGCTCCTAGTGCCCATGGTCTTGTTTGGTCCTAATGATTAGAGAATGAAGAAGGATCAGTGTGAATTCATCCCTTCTATTCAAAAAGAGATTGTGCTGTGGAATACAAAGAACACAAGCTTTGATATCAGACAACCCTAGGAACAAAGCAGGAATGCCTCAACCACTTACCAACAGTGTAATCATTTTTTTTTACTTTTAATTTTCAATAATGTCAGACAGAGAAAAGTTGTAAGAAGAGTACAGAGAACTCCAGTGTACTCATTACCCCAATTTGCCAGTTTTTGCATTTTGCCACATTTGTTTTCTCATTCTCTTTTGATACTAAATTTTTGTTCTAGCTCCTCTTATTAAAGATGACATTGATTGAAACAGAAAATTAAAATTAAAAAGTCATTCAAAATCACAAAGCTAAATAAGTGTGAAAGTAATGTAAATAACCTTTTAAAGGATGTTTGTGTTTGTAGCCTTTATATATCTAAAGTTATTTTGGGACCATTTGAGAGTAGGTTGCATATCTCATGCCCTTTTATCAGTTAATACTGTGACATATATTTCCTAAGAACAAGAATATTCTCTTAATTAACCTCAGTGTAGTTATCAAAAACAATACTTTCATGTTACTTGCAATACAATATTCCAGTTTTGTCAGCTGTCCTTTATAGAAGGTTTTACCAAAAAGTAAGCACATAGAAACGTTTATTTTCTTATTTCCCCTTCTTACTTGCACAAAAGGTAATGTCCTATATAGACCCTTTTGTACTTTGCCTTTTCTTGGAACTCACTCCATATCCATTCAGGCAGATATCCTTATTCTTATTTACAGCTGCATATTTGTGGTAGATTATAAATGGCCACAAATTATTTGCTGTTCCTCCTGTCAAGAGGTGGAGTATATTTCCTCTATCCTTGAATTGAGCTGACCTTGAGACTTGCTTTCAGCAATAGCATGTAGCAAATATGATATTCTGGGACTTCCAAGCCTAGATCTTGAGGGGACTGGCAGCTTCCATTTCCTTGCTCTGAGAAGCCAGCTGCCATGTTGTAAAGATGCTTAGGACAGACTACTGAGTGATAAGAGGCCAAATAAAGAATGCCCCTGGGACACAAGAGACCATCTCATATGTTCCAGTCCCAGCTGCACTCCAGTTAAATGTAGCCAGTGGAGTGACCTCAGCTTATGCCCTGTGGAAGAACCACCCACCTGAGCCCAGACAAATCTCAGGACCATGAAAACTAAGAAGTTGCTATTTAAGCTACTAAATTTTAAGGTGATTTGTTACAAAGCAACGAATATCTAAAACAATGGCACGCCAATGTGGGTATGCTCAATGTGCTGTGTTTGGAAATTTAGGTAATTTTCAATTACAAATAATGTTTCAGTGAAAGAACCTGTGCGTATATATTTTTATATTGTTGCAAGTGTTTCTTTAATGCTAGAAGTGGGACTGTGGGATTGAAGGGCAAATGTGAACTATTTTGTTAGATAATGCAAAATTACCTCAGCCATGTATGATTGTGAATATTGCTCAATCTTTTAATTTTTTGCCAATTTGATGTGTGAGAAATGGTATCTCAGTATTGTTTTAATTTGCATTTGTTTTCACAATCTATTGTCACAAAGCAAATTACCCCAAAATTTTAGTGACTGAAAACAACAAAAATTTATTATCTCACAGTTTCTGTGGTTTGGGAATCTAGGAGCGACTTAGCTGGGTGCCTCTACTTCGGGGTCTCTCCCAAGGCTGAAATGCAGTTGTCAGCTGGGGCTGCAGTCACCTCAAAGCTCGACAAGGGAAGGATCCACTTCCAATTTATCTGGCTGTTGGCAGACTTCAGGTCCTCCCTTGCTGCTGGCTGGAGACAATATTTTCTTGTCATATGGATCTCTTACAACCAGGCGTGTGGCTTCCCTCTGAGCAGTGAGCAAGTGAGCTGGAGAATGGAAGAGGACATCCATGACAGAAGTGGCAGTTTTTTTGTGACCTAATCTCTGAAGTGACATCCCATCACTTTTGCTATGTTCTGTTTGTTAGAAGTGAGACACTAGGTCTGTCCCCCATTCAATGAGAGAGGATTGCAAAAGGGCGTGGATACAGAAGGTAGGGATCATTGGAGCCATTTTGGAGACTGCTTACCATAGCGTTTCTCTTATTATGAGTGCTATAAGACATCTTTATATATGTTTAAGGATTATATACATATGTATATGCTGTATATTATATTAGTGATGGGATGTCACTTCAGAGATTAGGTCAGAAAGAGATTATATATATGCATGTAGAAAAAGAGAGAGAGAGAGAGAGAGAGCTAGGAAAGGAGAAAGAGAGAGAGAGAGAGAATCATGTTCATGTTTTTTTATACATTATTTTGGGGTTTCTCCCCAATCAATGTTTAAAAGTTCCTTATAAGTTAAGAATTTTAGCCCTTTTATCTGTTGACATATGTTGCAAATATTTTTTCCCCATTTGTCATTTGTCTTTTTTTGACTTTCATATTAGTGCTTTGCAAGGCAAAAGTTTTCTTTTTTATTGTTTTTCAGTATTCAAATTTATCATTGTTTTCTTTTATTACATCCTGATCTTGAGTCATAGTTAGTAAGCCTTTCCTTACCCAATAAGTTTATAGGGAATTCACTCATGTTTTCTTCTAATACGTGTATTGTTACTTTACATTTCTATCTTTGATGCATTTGGAATTTATTCTGGTATATGGTATGAGGAATAAATCTAATTTTAACTTTTTTTCAAATGTCTAACCAGTTGTTCCAACACTGTTCATTACAAAACCCTTCTTTGTCCTAGTGATTTGAGTTACCACTCTTAACACATTCTTGACTTCCACCTATGATTAGGTCTAGTTCTGTACTTTCTAATCTATTCCATTGGCCTTTCAGTTCATTTAGCAGTATTATACTACTTTAATTATAGAGGTTTTGCAGTGTGTTTTAATACTTGTTAGGTATATTTCTTTTCGGTTTTTCTCTTGCAAGTTTTGTATATTTATTTTCCAATATGAACTTTAGTATCAGCTTGTCTAGCGCCATAAAAAAAAGTTTGTTGGTATTTTTATTGGAATTACAAAAACTTTATAAATACTATGAACTGGATTGGCTTAAACAACAGCAATGTATTGGCTCATGGTTGCAGAGTTTAGATGGCTGCTTCCTCCCTGGGGCCGGTAGGTTCTGGCTGGGTCCTTGGCTTTCCTGTCACATAGCAATGTCCTCTCCTTTCCCTTCCAGGTTCCATTGAGTTCCTGTGGTTTTCCCTTCATTCAGATGGACCACACCTTCACTAAAAATAACATCTTCAAAAGGTTCTATTTACAATGGGTTCACACCCACAGGGAAGGATTAAGATTAAGAATTTGCTTTCAACTGACCTTCACAATTCAATCTGCCATAGTAAATTCTAGTTTTCATATGCCTTCTTTGAAGTTCATCCTTTCCCTTGGGATGGGAACAGTAAGGGATATCTCAGAGAGTTGCGGATTTGGTTCCTGACCACCATAATAAAGTGAATAGCTTAATGAAATGAATCACGCAAGTTTTTGGTTTCCTATTTTATATAAAAATTGTGTTTACACTATCCTGTATTTTATTAAGTGTACAATAGCCCTGTTCTAGTTTGCTAGCTGCTGGAATGCAATATACCAGAAATGGAATGGCTTTTAAAAAGGGGAATTTAATAAGTTGCTAGTTTACTAAGTTCTAAGGCCAAGGTAATGTCCCAATTAAAGCAAGACTATAGAAATGTCCAATCTAAGGCATCCAGAGAAAGATACCTTGGTTCAAGAAGGCCGATCAAGTTCAGGGTTTTTCTCTCTCAAGTGGAAGGCCACATAGCAAACGTAGAGTTTCTCTCTCATCTGGAAAGGCACATGGTGAACACAGTCAGGGTTTCTCTCTCATCTGGAACATGGTGAACATGGCGTCATCTGGTAGCTTTCTCTCCCAGCTTCCTTTCATGAAGCTCCCTGGGAGGCATTTTCCTTCTTCATCTCCAAAGGTCGCTGGCTGATGGACTCTGCTTCTCATGGCTATGCCGTTCTGCTCTGCTCTCTCTCAATCTCCTAGCTTCTCTCTTGTCATTATAGGATTCCAGTAAACTAATCAAGATTCACCCAAATGGGTGGAGACACGTCTCCACCTAATCCATTTTAACAACCACTCTTGACCACTCAAGATCACATCAAGATCACATGAAGATGTGACTCCCTAAGTTACAACTCCAGGGAGATGATCTAATTACAGTTTCAAACATACAGTACTGAATAGGGATTAGAAGAAATGGTTGCCTTTACAAAATCGGATTAGGATTAAAACATGGCTTTTCTAGAGTATGTACAACCTTTCAAACCAGCACAAGCCCTATGTCTAAAAAGAAAAAGCACATACCTTAATTAAAATGTGACAAAGAGGCACAAAATGAGCACATGCTGTTGGAAAAATCTTATTGATTGACTTGCTTGACACAGAATTATGCAAACCCTCAATTTGTAAAAATACACAATATCTGTGAAGTGCAATAAAGAGAAGCACAATACAAAGAGTTATGCCTGCAATTTGTCAGATATGTTTAAGTAGGCTATTGTTTAGGTCAGTCAATAAGTCAATAAGTATTTTTGAAGCCCACAAGGAACCAGTTAGTAGCTCTGCCAATTGCTGGAGATAAAATGGTGAGAAAATCAAACATGATTCCTACTGTCTCAAAGCTTTTAGTTAGTGAACATTTCCCACTAATCATATGAAATTTTATGAAATCAAAATGCAAGCTCAATTCCTGAGCCAGGCCCTGGAATTCAACAGAATCTAAAATTGTGCAGGAGAATGAAATGGAGGCTTTAAATACTTTTATAATCCAGATCCCAGCTTGACTCATCATATGAGCAGATATTAGACCTAAACCAAAAGAGAATCAGAACTGGAGAGGATATAACGGATGAGGAACTTGAGGCCCAGTAGGGAATGATTTAACAAGGATCACACAATTAATGAGTGACTGAGGTGGGACTGGAAACCTGGTAACCTGGCTCCCAGGCTGGGGGTACTTTTCAACACACTCCCACTGTCATTCTATTTTCTTTCTCTTGTCACTGCCACATATGTATCAGGGTTTTAGCTGTCCACACTGGTTGTCTAGGGAACACTGGCCAGAAATGAGCAGCACATTTCTAAGAAAGACCTGATATCACCAGAGTCATGAGGCTGCTACTTAATCCACAAAGAAGCACTCTAGCCCAGTGGCTGTTTGAGCAAACAGACACAGTAATTTACTATCTGTGTCATCTTTACCAAATTATTTCACTTTGATTTTCTCCCCTTTAAAATAAGCTACTATTTTTCAGAAATAGAAAAACCAATAAGCAAATTTATCTGGAAGGGCAGGGTGCCCCGAATTGCTAAAAACATCTTGAGGAAAAAAAACGGAGCTGGACGTCTCGCGCTGCCTGACTTTAAGGCATATTATGAAGCCACAGTGGTCAAAACAGCATGGTATTGGCATAAAGATAGATATATCGACCAATGGAATCGAATAGAGTGCTCAGATATAGACCCTCTCATCTATGGACATTTGATCTTTGATAAAGCAGTCAAGCCAACTCACCTGGGACAGAGCAGTCTCTTCAATAAATGGTGCCTAGAGAACTGGATATCCATATGCAAAAGAATGAAAGAAGACCCATCTCTCACACCCTATACAAAAGTTAACTCAAAATGGATCAAAGATCTAAACATTAGGTCTAAGACCATAAAACAGTTAGAGGAAAATGTAGGGAGATATCTTATGGATCTTACAACTGGAGGCGGTTTTATGGACCTTAAACCTAAAGCAAGAGCACTGAAGAAGGAAATAAATAAATGGGAACTCCTCAAAATTAAACACTTTTGTGCATCAAAGAACTTCATCAAGAAAGTAGAAAGACAGCCTTCACAATGGGAGACAATATTTGGAAATGATATATCAGATAAAGGTCTAGTATCCAGAATTTATAAAGAGATTGTTCATCTCAACAACAAAAAGACAGCCAACCCAATTACAAAATGGGAAAAAGACTTGAACAGACACCTCTCAGAAGAGGAAATACGGATGGCCAAGAGGCACATGAAGAGATGCTCAATGTCCCTGGCCATTAGAGAAATGCAAATCAAAACCACAATGAGATATCATCTCACACCCACCAGAATGGCCATTATCAACAAAACAGAAAATGACAAGTGCTGGAGAGGATGCGGAGAAAGAGGCACACTTATCCACTGTTGGTGGGAATGTCAAAGGGTGCAACCACTGTGGAAGGCAGTTTGGCGGTTCCTCAAAAAGCTGAATATAGAATTGCCATACGACCCTGCAATACCATTGCTAGGTATCTACTCAAAGGACTTAAGGGCAAAGACACAAACGGACATTTGCACACCAATGTTTATAGCAGCGTTATTTACAATTGCAAAGAGATGGAAACAGCCAAAATCTCCATCAACAGAAGAGTGGCTAAACAAACTGTGGTATATACATACGATGGAATATTATGCAGCTTTAAGACAAGATAAACTTATGAACCATGTAATAACATGGATGGACCTAGAGAATATTATGCTGAGTGAATCCAGCCAAAAACTAAAGGACAAATACTGTATGGTCCCACTGATGTGAACGGACATTCGAGAATAAACTTGAAATATGTCATTGGTAACAGAGTTCAGCAGGAGTTAGAAACAGGGTAAGACAATGGGTAATTGAAGCTGAAGGGATACAGACTGTGCAACAGGACTAGATACAAAAACTCAAAAATGGACAGCACAATAATACCTAATTGCAAAGTAATCATGTTAAAACACTGAATGAAGCTGCATCTGAGCTATAGGTTTTTGTTTTGTTTTGTGTTGTTTTGTTTTGATTTTACTATTATTACTTTTATTTTTTTCTCTATATTAACATTCTATATCTTTTTCGGTTATGTTGCTAGTTCTTCTAAACCAATGCAAATGTACTAAGAAATGATGATCATGCAGCTATGTGATGATGTTAAGAATTAATGATTGCATGTGTAGAATGGTATGATCTCTAAATGTTGGGTTAATTTCTTTTTTTCTGTTAATTAAAAAAAAAAAAAGAGAAGGGATAATTGGAGATGAAGGGATACAGACTGTACAACGGGACTGGATATAAAAACTCAGAAATGGACAGCACAATACTACCCAATTGTAATGCAATTATGTTAAAACACTGAATGAAGCTGCATGTGAGGTATAGGTTTTTTGTTTTTGTTTTTTTTGTTTTTTTTTTTCTTTCTATTATTGTTTTAATTCTTATTCTGTTGCTTTTTATTTCTTTTTCTAAATCGATGCAAATGTACTAAGAAATGATGAATATGCAACTATGTGATGTTATTAAGAATTACTGATTGTACATGTAGATTGAAATGATTTCTAATTGTTTTGTTAATTCTTTTTTTTAATTAATAAAAAAAAAAATCAAAAAAAAATAAAAATAAAAAAATAAGCTACTAATACATACCTTGCAGGATCTGTACAAGAGACCTCCGATTGTTCCCTGTTTGGTTTCCCCTTCCTCTAGAGTAATAGAGCTGCTTCATTTTTAACTGGGAATATGACTTCAGCCGTCATTGTTGCAAAGCATGGAACTACAGCTAAGTTCTGTTCAGTGGGAATCAGTAGAAATGGTATGTCCACCAGGAAATATCCTAAATTAATAGGAGTATGACCTTCTTCCTCTCCTTTTTTTTCTTTTTTGGTTGGAATATGGCAATGAAAGCTTGAGGTAAGGGAGCTATTGGGTCCCATGGGGTAACCTTGGGAACAGAGGCCACACATGATGAAGCACTGGATAGGTAGAAAGAGTCTGGGATTCCCCACACCTTCATTTCTATATTGCAATCCTTTGACTCATTTTCCTCATTTGTATAAGTGGAAATAATAACCTCTACCTCATAGGCTTGGGGAAAGGCTTAAATGAAATAATACATATAAAGCACTTAGAAAAGTTGTACATGTGTACTACATATAGTTATTATAATTATCCCCATGTGAAGATTGAAGAACTGAGGCATAGACAAGATAAGTGTTTTGCCCAGGACTACAAAGCTAATAAATGATACTAGGGGGATTTAAACCTAGGTTGGTTTGCCCCTAATGCCTGTACTCTGTACCACTCTGATATACAGTCCCCTGGGCTGTAGATATGGAAGGCTTGTTGCAAGCCAAGAAAGTGGCAAATTTAAAGGCCACAGAGATGCAAACAGTAAGCTGTGGGGCCTAGAGGGGAGACTATGAGGTGAAGTCTCAGAAGATGAGGCAGAGTAGTTAACAGAAGCCAAGTCACAGTGGGCCTAGAACTTCTCACTCAGTGGTTGGAGAAGTTCCACTAATATTAACTTCTTGCTGTAATTGGCAGCTGTTGCTTTTGTCTGTCCAGCTTCTATTCGCCCTTCTTTTGCTAATTATACCTTAAGTTTTCTTTGAGGTCTGACATTTAAGGGAAATGTCAATTAAGTTGCACCATATTCCCCTAAGCTAGGTCAACTGGATTCTTTTGTCTGAAATTTGAATCTTGAACAGAGTAATAATCTAAGCACTGAAAGTGTCGAGTAGATATGTCCTGGAGGTGGGTGACAAGGAAAGCTCTTCCTTACTGAGGAACAATAACTAAGAAATGTAGCAGGAAAGCTAGAAATAAAAATCACCATTTTATAAACACCATAATACTGGATTCATTCAAGAATTTTCAATGGACACTGAAATCTTTGGGTGAAATAATGTTGGGAAATAGGCTATCCATACAGTCTCAGAGTACCGCTCACAGATTACTTATCAATTACAAAGGCATAAAGCTACTTCCACAGAGGAGAGATCTGGTGGTTCCAGTTTACCAGATGACCAAAACTATTTTCATCAATTGTGGGACATCATATGTTCCCTGATGGGAGGCACTGAAAAAGATCCAATATAGTACAAATACTATAGGACTGTATGGTATCTGTACCCAAATGGATTCATGTGGGCCAAATTGTGAAGAAATATTGGACAGTTCCAAACTCAGGGGCATTCTGCACAAATAACTGCCCTGAGTCTTCAGAATCTGACTGTCATGAGAGACTAAAAAGCAAAAGAAACAAACAAAATCTGGGGTATTCTTTTAGATTAAAGGAGGCGGAAAAGGCATGATAATTAAAATAATTGGATGTTCGATAAAGAAAACAGCTCAAAAGGATAATATGGGGATAATTGTGAGGAAATTTAAATAGGGATTGTATATTACAAAGCAGTACTGTATCAAGAAAGTTTTGTGTGATACCTGTGTGATAATTATGTTGTTTTTATATGAGAGAATGTCCTTGGTTCCTTGTTCTTAGGAGATCCATGCTGAAGTATTTTGGGGTGAAGTAACATGATATCTTCAACTAATTTTCAAATGGTTTAGCAAAAAATTCAAATGGGTCTATGTGTGCATGTGTGTGTGTGGTGTGAATGCATAAGTGTGAGAGAGAGAGCATGCAAATGTTGCCAACTGGTGGAGCTGCTTGAAGGGCATATGTTCATTGTACTATTCTTGCAACATTCCTGTAGTTTTGAAATTTTTTTCAAAATAAAAAATTGGAGAAAAAGCCTCATTTTCTTTTCCCACTCTGTGTTTTTGACAAACACCTTAAGGTGAAATACAGAGACCTTGGAGGCAGCGCTTACTGCTTCTCACATGCCCCAGGCCCTTAAAAGCAAGAGCACGTGGATGGTCCAGGGACATGACTTGTGTATTCTGGGTTATCAGCTCTGAGCCAAGGAGGCTTCCCACAGCAAGACATGACACTTGATGTGCCTGTTGGATCGTTTCATTTAGTGTGTCAGTGGCCTTCAGGATACTCCCAAGGTGGGCAGAGCCTTAGAAGAGGGATGGTGAAGGAAGAAAAGTGGGGGCCACAGTCCACAGTGATAAGGCCCTGCCTCCTTCTCCAGTCTTATTTCCTACCACCCTCCTCTTCATTCTCTACTCCTTGGACCCATGGACCGTCCTTCTCCACAAACAGACTGAGTTTGTCCCCATCTCAGGACATTTCTGGTTGTTTGTTTCAGAATCTGGAATGTTGTCCCTCCTGATCCTTGCATGGCTGCCTCTCCCTCATCATTCAGGTCTCAGCTGAAAAGCCCCTTCCTCACCAAGGCCTTTCCTGACCACCCTACCTAATACTCCCTGCATCCTCCACCACTCCCATCCTTCAGGCTTCTTTCTACCCCATTACACACTTCTGTCTCCTTCACAGCCTTACTTGTACCATCTCAATCTTCACAACAAGCTTAAAAGTTAGATGCTATTATTGTCTCCATTTTATTGGAAAGGAAATGGAGGCTCAGAGGTTAAGTAACTTACCTAAGCTCATAGAACTAGTCGGTGGCAGAGCCTGGACTCAAGTCCACACTTAAGTCCACACTGTCCAGGAATCAGGGTCATGTTGAGCATATGACTCACATGCCTCTGTACACAGTTCTTTGGAGTTGCCTGCCATTTAAACTCAGACAACATGATTTTAGACATTTTTTATGCCATCTAGGTGAAATAGGTAACCAGATAAAACATTATAGTGTGAATTAATATAGAAAACATAACCAGAGGTGCTTGGAAAAGCCATTTGTTCTAGATTCCTAAGTCATAATCCTCCAGTAAAAGGGCTTGAAATCCAGCCTTGCTAGAATCAAAGAGTAGACTAAACATGACATGTTCATATTTAAGCCAGAAGATGGAATGTTCCGGGAGCTGGGCTTACAGGCTTTAACCTCTGACTCCTCGGAATACTGAGTGAAGCAGAACCTAGGAAGTCCACAGTGGGCACATTGATTCATCATGAGTGCTTGAATCATAGGACTTCAGACTTAGGGTCAGTTTAGGACTTCTGCTTTCCCAAATCCAGAAACTTCCAGGACTAAAATCAGAGTGAAGGAGCTGCAGACAGTAAAAGTTGTGACAATAAATCTGGATTCTTACAATTTGGAGCTTGAATTCATCCTCCATAACTTACTTTCTGTGTAAACAGGCAAATTACTTAACCTCTCTGAGCTTCAGCTTCATTATTTATAAAATGGGAAAAATAGTTCCCACTCATTGGCCTGAGAAAATTGAGCAAGCAAATACCTGTAGAGCTTTTAGTAATAACAACCAACATTTATCAGGTACTCTTTTATGCCAGATACTGTTTTAAGCATTTTTTAATGGATGTTAATTTATTTAATCCTTCCAACAATTTTATGAGGAAGGTCCTTGAAAATCAATAGACTCTTGGGACACCAGAGACCAGAGAACCAGAGATGGGAAGTGGTCAGACAAACTGACAGTCTACTCTCCAACATCCACTGAGTCTACTCAGTGGAGTCAGAAAGACATTGTTCTAAGCCCAGCTTTTCCATATGTCCACTGAATGACCTTAGGCCAGTTTACTTAACTTCTCTGAGCTATGGTTTCCCTAATTATAACATGGAAATATCACTTTTATTATTATTTCCCAAATGTGGGCAGCCTATACCACTAACCCTGCCTTTGCCTTGGACCAAACTTAATGCGAGTCTCAGAGCCTCTTCACACTCTCCAGAAGAAATTCACCCACATCAAAAGTGTATTTCACTGGAGATATTATAAAGGAGACAGAGGAGGTGGTTTCCATTCCATGCCCCCTTTGACGTGTTGCTTCTCCTGAATTGATTTATTTTCTATGCTGCCTCTAAATTCATCCGTCTACTATGCGAAGCTCCATTCTCTCACTTTCAAATTCACTCACGATCCTCAGTCTCTTAGTCCTTCTTTGCTCTTGACCAAATTGTACATCTAAACTTGCACATCCTACCCAGCAAAACAAAAGGGCTGCCCTTAACCAGATGACTGCATTTAGGAATTTCACCTCCACTGCACTCAACTGCCTATTAAAGTTCCACCTAAACAAACATAGAGCCCTCCCTGAAGGTGTTCTAGGAAAGAAATTTTTCTCTAGCTCATTCCATTAATACTTCCCTCACTACTGTTATTAGGCAACTTGACACACAATAACTAAGTACTCAATAAATCACAATCATTATTATTATTTACAGATTACTCTTATTTGTTCTTAGTAAAGTCAGTCTCTTCCTGACCTCGATTAGGAAATATACTCAACTGTTGGAGTAATTCTGCACGCCTAGATGTTTTGGTTTCCTAGCTGCTAAAACAAATACCATACAATAGTCTGGCTTAACAACAATAATTTATTGGCTCATTGTTTCAGAGGCTAGAAGGCTCGCTTCCTTCCGGGCTTGTTATCTTCTGTCTGGCTGGCAATCTTTGGGGGTTCCTTGGCTTTTCTCTGCCACATGATAATGCATATAGCAATGTCTTCTCCTTTCTCCTCCGGGTTCCATTGACTTCCTGCTTCTGGCAGCTCCTCCTGGCTTCTCCCTTCATCAAACTTTCAACTCTTTATATAAAGGACTCCAGCCATCTGGATTAAAGCCCAACCAGATTGGGTTGAGCTGCACCTTACCTTAAGTAACATCTTAAAGAGATCTTATCTACCGTAGGTCTACACCCGCCAGGCTGTGGACGAGACCAAGAACATGTCCAAACTGGGGCTCACAATACATCCCACCACACCGGCTGTCACAAATTATAACTTTTTAAAAATGATGCACTTTAGGGCGACCTTTCCTAATATTGGTTCAACTGATGAAGCCCGCATCCACAGTTTAACATGGAACAGCATTTTTAAAAAGTAGGATTTTCTTGAATGTTATCAAATAGGTAAATTAATAAAGAAAGTTGAATTTTCATGGAAACATCCTTGCCTGATCTGTAAGTACAAAATGATCTCTGCTCTTGGTAAAGTAACAACTGTTTTGCTGAGAAAGGGAACCAGAAAAGCTATTAGTTTGCTTGATGTAAAATACTGGCCACAATTCAAACAAAACTAAGGTTAGGTAGAATCATCAAAATCCCAAATATTATCCATTCTGATTTTAAAAGATTAGACTAGTAGGCCTTACTGAATCTTTCAAAGAGAAGCAAAGATGTGTGCACGTGTGTGTGTGTGTGTGTCCGTGGAACATAGTGGACCCTAAGCAGTTTCTGGTGACCTCAGTCAACTTTGTAAAGCAATTAACCTTGATCCCAAGGCTTATGAATCCTGCTCTCCACTTCAGCTGGAGGAGAGATAAGGTCTGGCTATTTAGGGGCAGAAAAGGACTGATCATGATCATGAAACTTCACTTTCTTTATTAGAACTACCTGCTCCCGATAGGAGTTCTCAGATCTTGACAATCTGCCATGATTCCAAAGCCTTTCTAAAATTAAAAAAAATTTTTTTTTAGCTTAGGTGTCTCAAGTTCAAGGGTTTGGTACAAAGGGGTTAGAAGTAGGGGATAGGAAATGGAATGGAAGAGACAGAAACTAGGGGAATAAAAGCTTTTACTGAGCATGCAAGATGTTCTAGATGTGATGCTAGATCTTTTACCTATATAATCATGTTTAGGCTTGCTACGTTCCAGGGGATCAGTATTATTTTATTAGAGAAAGGAGGAAACTAGAACTCAAAGAGTGTAAGAGGATTGCCCTAGTTCTCAGACCTAGTGACTGGCAGAGAACTGATTTCAGGTCTCATGTACTCTTCAATATACACTAATGCCTGTAAAAGATAGATAAAACTCACTATAGTTCCTCATAGCCAAACTCTTTTCATGTCTCTTGGGGTGCCTGGGGTAGTGGTAAGAGCCCTTTGAGGATGGACAGCTTGGAACTTATCTCTAAGGCTGTACCTGTCAAAATGATGTAATGCATTTGTACCAATTGGTAAATTTCTGCTGCTCTCAGCACTTCTATTATGACAGCCATCCCAGACCCTTTCCCTGGACTTTACGGACCTCTCTCCCCTTAAGTCAGCAAACAAAGATTAAATTCTTGCGTATCAGGAAGGCTCCAGAACCCTAATCCAATTCTTTGGCCAGTCTATTCCGAGTCATTGGTGCATCGTACACAGTTGTTTATTTTTTCTGTGCTTTCTGTTGTTTCATCAAAATTGCCCTTACATATTTGTGGTAGACACCAATGCACCAGCCAGATCCCCTTCAGTGAAGAACTTATTGTTGCCCTAGCTACTGGGAGTGCTGTCAGCAAACAATGGTCAACTGTCAGCTTCAGGGACTGCTTCAACTACAGACAGCCACCTTGCCCAAGGTCACACCCCTTGCTGGGGCAATCACATGTAATGACTGATTGATGTAGGAGTGGTAAGATCCACCCACCTCAGTCCATCTTGTGACAAGTCTGAGGATCCTTCTTAGTTCTAGAGCTCTCTCTGTGAGATTGGCCAAGATGTTTGCAGGCTTACATTAAGGATTTCCTTCTCACTTTCTCAATCCTGCTTCTGTTCGCCTCCCTTCTACAATGTTAAACCCAGAACATTCCCTAAAAAAAAAACCCACCTATATTACTAAATGCCCTTCAAATCTGCTTCCCGGAGAACTCAATCTGACAAAAATGTGTTATAGTTAATTCTTTATGAGTCAAACTGTTCTGCTAGAAAGAAAGCTTCTTGAGGGCAAGAAGTTGGTCTTTCTCATTTCTAAATCACCAGTGCTTGCCCCAGTATTTGGTGTGGAAAAGATGGACATTACATGTTCAATGAATAAGAAATATACTTGTGGACCTCTAGTGTAATAATAACAGTTAATACTTACATAGTATTTATAATTTTGTCAGGTGCTATTTTAAGGGTTTTGAAAATACCAACCCTCACAAAAATCCTATGATGTAGTTATTATATTCCCATTTCATAGATGAATAAATGGATGCAAATAATGGTTAAAAGGTCTGCCCAAGGTTACAAAGCAAGTAAGTGGGGGTTCTGGCTTCTGAATGCTGGGAGTCTATCTCTAAAGTTCATTTTTCTTATCACTGCTCTTTATTGCTTCTGATATCCATGTCTATATCTCTCATCCACCAATTTTCTACAGAGGGATAGAAAAGAGCAAGGTAAAGAAAGAGGAGTGGACAGTCCTTTCATTCCAGGGACACAGGAACCATCAAAGAACATTTCCAGTGCTGAAACATCTGTCTAGAGTCCAATTTTGGCATATTAAGTATATGCAGATCCAAAGCTTCCCAGGTGATTCTGATGCACAGCCAGGTTTGGGAACCACTGATGCAGGTGGCAGTTCCGAGCACACAGGAGGTACTGAAATAAATGCCACGAGATGCCCCAGATGAGAAGTGATCTGGCAGTAGCACGCTGGCAGCAAGTGAGAAGGAGCCAGGACTCTTGCCTATTTCAGGGTCCAGTGCAGGGCTCTTTGAGCTGCGCTTCCTGAAGTTTGGCCAAGAGTCTGCTGGGGCAGGGGGAAACCACATACCTCACACGTGCATCTAACGAATACTCAGGAAGTAGAAGCTTTGGAGCTGACAAACGCTGCACCGGAAAGGGGAGGGGAGAGACCATCAGGAGGGGGTCAACGAAGCCAGCTCCCTCAGAACATTGTCCTTTCCTTCCTCCAACAGGATGCCAGGAGCCCCACAGAAAAGGGACTCATTTGTCTTCGTTTCCAGCACAATAACTTGCTGCTGGCCTTTCTCTTGGGTCTTGCTCAGAGCAACAGGATACGGCCTCTGCCAGGAGAGAAGGAAGGAAGGAGGAGGGGAGGGAAATGACAGAGGAGCACAGGATCTCCATGCACCCAGCCTGGACCCTGGATCATGGAAAGACCCAGCACCGTGAGTCCCAGGACCGGCCTAGATGTATTGGGTCCAGCTGGACCTGGTATGTGGAATGATTTTCAGTGGCAGGGCAAACTTAATCAGGCAGAAGCTGAGTAGCTGTTACAAGCTGGGCTATAATTTCTGGGTGTATCAGAGTGGCCTCTCTCCAACTTTATTTTAATCTAGTCTTTTTTGCACATTTAGAGAAGGAAAATAAATGCAGTCAATTCAGAATGGAGTCATCTTTCCTTTTTCCGTCAGTGTTAAAGACGGTGTTGGGCTTTGGGGCTATTTTTCAAGGTTTAATTTTTGTTTTTGTTTTTGTTTATGTGCGTGTATGTGTGTGTGTGGTAGGTGTGTGGAGGCTGCTTAAAAATGGGATTGGATTGAAAAACTGGAATCAGTACTACCATATATAGAACGAAATGATGAACAAATCAATACATTTTAACACATGTTTATTGAACTCCAAGTATACGAAATACTGTGCTAGGGATAGGCTGTACCTACACGACCCAAAATCTTACAGTTGAGTGGGTGGCTCAGCTGGGTAATGGCTAACCAAGAGCCTTAGCCTTATGTAAAGAGTCACTTGGCTCTGAGGGTGTGAGGGGCCCTCCTGAAGGGGATTTCTTACCTTGGTTAAGCACGGAAAAGATGAACACACAACAGTATTTATTGTCACCCTCCTTAAAGGAAATGCTTACTGAAGAAAGCTGTACTCATTTTAGATTAACATTCCAATCTTGCCTCTAAGACTCTTCCAGGTTGCAAGGAAAAAAATCATCCTATTCAATTAAAACATAGGCCCTTGATGTGAACTCTGCTGCCTGTCAAAGAAATCACATAATTTTTAAAAAACTCACTTGTATTTGGGTTTTCAGCATAGACACAGTTTACCGCAAAAGGTTTCTCTCAAAAGAAACCTCTTTCCTGTGTTTCCAGTCTCTTTCTTTTTTGTATTGCAGAGACAAGATGGTGAAGCAGGACTGAAGGCATTTCTGAGGTGGGCCTGAGGGTAAGAAAGTGAAGGTAACAGGTTCTTGGCCTCCCTGGTAGAACTCCCAGCTTGCTGGAGGTCCTGGTTGGAAGTGGCAACTAGGGTCAAGTCTGGGCCTTCTCAACCTGACTCTTGGCACCATCCTCGCTCCCCTACTCAGAGTTGCCTTTGGAGGAGACTTCCCAGAAGAGGTGAGAAAAGAAAGGGAGGGTGAGCAGGAGGGAGAGAGGAAGGAAGAGAGAGAGCAGGAGGAAACGATCATCTAAGTGCATTCCCTCTCCAATAATTTACACGATTTCTCTTCGTCATTAATGCATCCCTATGTGTTACAAACTGTCAATCATCATTTTCACCAGGATGAAATTGGAGGCTCAGAGGATGATGAGGATTCACACAAGGTCACATCACTAGTAAGGAGCAGACCTGGGATTCTTCCCCCACTCTACCTCATTCAAAAGCTCATGTTCTTTGGATGACCCATCTTTCTGATTGAAAACACTTTCCTGGTTGGTTTTGTACCATAAGATGTAACTGAGATGTGACTGGATGTTGGATCAACCTCACCTGAGAAGGAAGCCCTCGACTCTCCAAGGGTGAAGGTGCCTTCTTTCAAGTCATAAAGAAACTGTTTTTTCGCTGAGCTTTAATATTTATTAACGGTATGTAATCTTTATTTCTTCCTCTCATAACTCTAGTGAAGTATTTGACAGAGGAAGGAAAGGAAAACATTTTGACTAAGAGAGACAGAGTTCTGTTACCCCAAATGTGGTTCATGAATCAGCAGCTTTGGCATCACCTGGAAGCTTGTTAGCAAAACAGAATCTCTGGCTCCAGATCTCCAGAATCAGAATGTTAACAAGAGCCACAGATGACTTACTTATATGCACATCAAAGTTTAGGATGCACTGGTATAGAGGACAGGCTTTAGAGTCAGAACTGGGTTCAAACCCCAACTCTACAAATGAGAACTTGGGGACGTTACTGAACTTGTCTGAGGTTCAGCGTTCCTTATGCATAAAACGAGGATCAATGATGCCCACTGCACAGGCTTACTGCAGAGTTTTGTGAGCTAATGTTTGTTTTAGTCCTGGTACCTAGCAATCCATCCATAAGCCATGATTCCTTTCTGCTCTCATCTTCCCTTCCCTTGGAGAAAAGAAATAAGTTCTTTTTCAAGAGGATGCACACTACAAGATCTTTTCTCTGAAAAATTGAAGGAACTGCTTCTGAAATACTATTCACATCCCTTGGACCTGTGCTTTCCAATGTGTTAGCTACTCGCCACATGTCGCTATGTAACTTGCCACATGTCACTATGTAAATTTAATTAAAAGTAAATAAAATTAAAAGCTAAGTTCCTCAGTCCCACGAGCTTCATTTCAAATACTTAGTCACAGTGGATTAGTGACCATCATATTGGCTAGCACAGATATAAACATGGAAAGTTCTATGGAGAGCCCTGCCTTAGATGCTTCCTGTTTCTCCTGGCCTCTCATTAACTCACGGCCTTGCCATTCACATAGTAGAGGCTCAATGAATGCTCTTGACTTGAATTCTGCAGCTTCATTTACTGCGCAAAAGAAAAGATTTTAGTCCCGAAATCTGTTTTCTAATTCCTGCTCTGCTTTCTAAGGAGCTATGTAACTTCCCCTCTTAGAGTCTCACTTTCCTAAAATGTAAATTAAGAGGGGAAGAGGTCATAAGAAAACCTTACATTGGTAGAGAAGATTCTGCAAGTTTTATCTCTATTGATGGTTTTGATAGTCCTACAACCTTTAGTGTGACCAAATCATCCTTGTTTGCCTAGAATTGCCCTGGTTTTGAAAATTGGAAGTCCACACCCTTGCAACCAGGGACAGTTGGTAACCATGCCTACAGTTGCCTTCCAATTATAAAATTCTATGATTCTGTGCAAGTCTGAGGGTGGAGTTCCAGGAAGCCAAAAACTGCTGCAAACAGCAGAGGAATGTGATTAAGAGCTCAGGCTCTGGAATCAGACCAACCCGGGTCCTATACTGACACCACCACTCACTTGCTATGTGACTTTGGGCCAGTTACTTAATTTCTCTGAGACTGTTTCCCCCTCTGCAAAAACGAGAATGGATTATTACTTCAGCAAAGCTTTGCATAATGCCTAGCATTCAAAACAATGTTAGCTGTTATTCATCAGAGTGTGAAAAGGGCAGTAGGTCTATCTTTAGGGAAAAATATCCCAAAGTATCTGCTAAAAAGAAAGATGGCTTGCTTATGAGCTAGTAATCTGCTCTTCACCCCAAACTCCCACAACTCTTGCCCCAGAATCATCTCTTTCAAGTAACAGTCCAAACTGGTTGTAGAGATGGCATTTTAACTCCCCCTGCCTCTGCTGGGATAAAGCCACTCTGATGCAGTGAGTTTGCTGAAACACGAGCTAATCATTCTTGTTGCCAAAGTAGTTTTTTGGCACAGCTCTGCTAAGAAAGAAAGAGTGAGGGAGTGAAAAAAAAAGCTTGAATTGCTGAGACAGCACTGTATTTAGACAATTAAATTTGGAAAACCAAGACAGTTCCTGTAACTACCTCCCACACCCCCCCATTCCAAGAACAAAAGGATTTGTTGAAAGTATTCATATGGATATTAATACCGACACTTTAATGAGCCCCTCAGTAAACTCATCAGCAGTAATTACACCTAGCCAGGGTGCCACCAGTGGGAAGGGCACAAAATCAAGCCTCCAAAAATTAGTCATTTGTAAGTTAACTCCACAGTCACATCAAGCAGCCTACACTTGATGGCTGATTCACAAAGATTCCTTGACACCTCTATAGTTAAAGAGGCCAGATCACAATGGGAAGTTGGGCAAAGAGGGAAAAGTTCACATTTACAGAGATCTTCTTGTCAGGGAAGAGTTTTGCAGAAAACCAGGGTCATAACTTTATAACTGTGTTGATGATGGCAGCAATTCTAGACCTGCTGAGCACTTGCTGTGAGCCAGGCAGGGCGCTGTGTGCTGCATCTGTCCAATCTGGCTTAATCCTCACAAAAGTGATGGGGGGTAGGAAGGCTTCTATGAAGCCCATTTTATTGGTGAAGAAACTGAGGCTCAGAGGGTAAAGGGCCTTGTGCCAATCACTCATTGCTGCAGGGTAGAGCCTGAGGTTTGAACCCAAGCCTCTAGGCGAGATTTGAACTTCAGTATTATAAATTGGGATAATAGAACAAGTTGGGCTTTTTCTTCTCATTTACTGTGGATGTTTCGGGGGGTGGATATTTGCTTTGGGTTTTGGCCTTGACTCTCAGTATGTAAAATCCATACAGGAAAAATTTTCCTTGCTTTTATAATCCACCTCCTCTCACTAAATTTTTCCCTCTTAGGCTCAGAGACTGCAGGCAGGAAGACCAGGGCTCAGACCTCCCCTCGACTACTCTAGCTGCCTTATCTTTGTTGAATCTTTTCTCCTTCTTTTCTCCTAATTGGAACTTTGGAGAAATAACATGGTCTAAAAAAAAAGACAGAGAATGCAAGAGAGAATGAAAAAGGTCAAACAACAGTGAATAAGAGAGAGTGAAGAAGAGTAAATGAAGAGAGAGAGAGAGAGAGAGGAGAGAGAGTGAACAGGCTCAAATGACCCAGATTTGGTTTGAGTCATTGCTCTGCCATTTCCTAGTGTAGAATCTTGAATAATCTATTACCTTGTCTGTAAAATAAATGAGGGCGATATTACTTATCTCACAGGCTTATTGTGAGGATCAAATGAAACAATGTTGTGCCACCAATAGGCATTCAATAAACCTTTTTTGCAAAGGTTTATTCTTCGTCAAATGCCACTTACATCCTAAACATGGTCCTAAACATCTGTACAGATATCCTCAGTTTAAACCTTGAGACAACTCAAGAAGTAAGTGGTATTATATTCTCATTTTACAAAAGAGCAACTGGAGCCTGGAGAAAGGAAATAGGAAGCCTCGGTTCACCCAGCAAGTGAACAGCTGAGCCAGAATTCAAATGCAGATCTGTGTCTCTCCAAAGGGTACACACTCTCCATAACCACCAGGAGAAAGAAAGAACAGGATTAGAGGGGTATATGAACCCACTAAGCTTTTACAGTTTTCTTCTCTAGCTGTTCCACTGAGTGCCGTTGAGAAAATTATACCAATCAAGTTAATGAGCAATTGAGTGCTGGAGTTCTCTGAGGGAAGATAGCAGACAAAAGCGCAGGTTGGGGCTGGTAGCCAGGAGCTAAGATCTTTATCTCAGCTGATATCAAGAGGCTCTTGGCTCAAATAATTAACTCAATTGCCTCCTCTAGGGGGTGAAGTGGGCCAAATAAAAGTTAACCACCTTGTTTGTGGAAAAATGACTACACATTGATGAAGTGCTCTCAAGACCATCTGGGAACTGAGTCCTGTCATCCCAGAAGCCATGGTGAGCACTGGCTATAGCCAGCGAGATCCTCAAGCGTATGAAAGGAGCCTGCTCAGGTCTTGATGTTGATTGAACAGAGGTGGCCTGAATCAGGATCCATCATTAACTAGCACCGGAGTCTTGGTTTCCTAATCTATGAAACAGAGTTAATAGGCTTGACATCCCAACAGAGGTATTGGGAAGGTATAAAAAGAAAGAACAGAGGCTTTGAGCTAGTACATAGTGGATTCATAGCAAACTTGAGTTGTCTTCCCCTAGAGCAAATCTGCTCTTTGCAGAAAGGAAAGGTCTAGAGAGAGTAATGCAGCCCCACTGGTGGAGGAACTCATTTGCATCTCCTCTTTAGAGAAATGACAATTTCCTAACTCTAAAACTTGAGGCTTTTTATTTGCATGTTAACACCCAATTTGTGTAGGCAAATCACTTTTACTGGTGGTTTGGGTTTAAAAGTGTTCATCCAGTTGGTGTCTTCTTCCTTCACCCTTCTCCTTAACTACACAACTCTGTTACATATTTTCCCTCTCACTCATAGTCCCGCTTGATTGAGTGCTTACTCTGCCAAGTGCTGTGATAAATCCCTTCCTGAGTTATCATGTTTAATCTTCTAACAACCCAATGAAGTAGGTACAATTGTTATCCCTATTTTACAAATGAGTAAACTGTGGCTCAGAGAGGTAACATAATAGGTCCCAGGGTCATAGGGTAGTAAGAGTAATAAGAAGCAAAGTTAGGATTCAAAACAAGTCTGACTTCGGTGTCCATGCCTATAGCATGATTGGGATCAGTGATCTTTCCTCAGATCCCCTGTAAGCATCCAACCTACTGGGCAAGTTAGGCTGGGCAGCAAGTCTACCTAGTACTTCAGTTACTTCTTTCTGTGGTCCTATGCCCCATCATCCCTACAAATCGGATTCACAGCTTCATTCAGAAGTCACTGGTTGCCTTTTTCAAAGCCTAGACTACACTAAAGTTGCCAAGCTGAGTAATAACCTCTGTTCCCTTGCCCAATGTATTCTTGTTCCCTCATATGTTAACCCATGGCTTCCTCTCCACCCTAAATGTTGCCTGGCACACAGTAGGTACTTGCTCTTTGCATCTTCAGTGTCTTTGGTCTGAACTCATACCATAGTTTCCATTTGGGATCAACACCAAACTCCTTAGGATGGTAGTCAAGGTTCCTGGTGAGCTCAACACACTCTTGGATCATGGAACTGCAATGCTCTATGCTTTTGTTTGTGCTGTGCCCTTTGTCTACAGTGTTCTTCACAGACATCGCTACTTGGAATCCTGCTCCTCCTTTAAGAGGCAAATGTTATTTCAATGGAGCCTTCTCTAGGACTCTCCTCTTTCTACCACTCATTCTCTAGATAAAATTAAGCACTCTCTCCTAAATGGTCCTCGGCACTCCAGGAACACAGGGAGGAGGCCAGTTTTAGCACATCCCACACTTCAGTGCCTTTCTTTTTTCCATAAGACTGTTAGCTCCTGGAGGTGATGGGGGAGGTTGTCGTAACACCTAACTCAGTGCCCAGCCCACTAGAACTCCTAAGAATGCTCTTTCCCCCCTTCTTGGAATAGCTGGCTCCTTCTCATCATTTCAGCCTTGGATTAAATGCCACATCATCTCGTGAAGAAGTCATATCCAGTCATTGCATCTTAATGAGACCTCCTCCTACATGCATAATTCACCATCAAAGCATCCAGCTAGTTCTTTAGCTCTCAGATAGACCCTATGATGAACTGGTTAGGGGTTCTACCTC